>NC_088915.1:27726969-28030000 GCF_963576675.1 Euphorbia lathyris
GGCTCCTGAAGGGGGAGTGGGGTTTTGTAGCTCACAAGTGGATTATTTGACAAGAATAACCAACTTTTGGGACAGGTCGTTGAAGACACCTATAACCCAGGATCGTTGAAGACATCCGCAACTACAGGTCATTGAAGACACCTACAACCCAGGATCGTTGAAGACATCCGCAACTACAGGTCATTGAAGACACCTACAACCTAGGATCGTTGAAGACATCCGCAACTACATGTCGTTGAAGACACCTACAACCCAGGATCGTCGAAGACATCCGCAACTACAGGTCGTTGAAGACACCTACAACCCAGGATCGTTGAAGACATCCGCAACTACAGGTCGTTGAAGACACCTACAACCCAGGATCGTTGAAGACATCCACAAACACAGGTCGTTGAAGACACCTACAATCTAAGATCGCTGAAGTGATCAACCACAGCCGGTCGTTGAAGAGACCAATAATCCAGGATCGTTGAAGAGATCCACAACCACAACAGGTCGTTGAAGAGACCTATAATCTAGGATCATTAAAGAGATCCACAACCACAGGTCGTTGAAGAGACCAACAATCCAGGATCGTTGAAGAGATCCACAACCACATGTCGTTAAAGAGACTTATAATCTGAGATCGCTGAAGAGATCAACAACCACAGGTCATTGAAGAGACCAACAATCCAGGATCGTTGAAGAGATCCACAACCACAGATCGTTAAAGAGACCTACAATCTGAGATCACTAAAGAGATCAACAACCACAGTTCGTTGAAGAGACCTACAATCTGAGATCGCTGAAGAGATCAATAATCAGATGTCCATTTGCTCCCAGTCATTTAAGAGACTGGATCGATGAATCAATCACAACATCCTCCAACTCCAGATGAGTATTTACTTTATCATACTTTGTTCCATTACATACATATTCTTTCTACCTCTTCAAAGTAGGGGCAAAAACCATTTTTTCAAAACATCTACTTTAAAATCCAATTTTCTAAAAATGCACACAACTGACAATGCATGATAAAGTAGGGGCAACTGTAGACACTAGAGTCGTAGCCCTGTGATGAAAACCTTTTAAAGATGATTGGAAATATGATCAGAAATGGATCACGAAAAAATCCCTCGTTAGAAAGTCAAAGTCAATCATTTTTCATCCAAAACCAAAGTTTTCAGAGAACCAAATTGAATTTTAGGATATCTTAGTGAGTCATGTCCCCCGAGAGTATCATAATGCACCTTTCCAGGATTAATTCGGAGGTCTAATGAAGAATCTGTGACTAGTTGAAGTTCTTAAGTGAAAATCAGGATAAAATGGACAATAACCTTGGTTCGGATCATTTTTAGCCTTAGCCTATTAGACACAAAAATGTCCGTCTCGTCAAAACGAGTCCAACGAAATAAGAATCGTCAAAATCGGAGATCGATAAGTTCATTTTTCATATAAAACAAATGATGGGACGGATTACCGACGGAAATGTCGTCGGTAATCCGTTGTGCGGCTGGGCTCTTGCTGCTGGCCGCTGGGCCGCGCGCAGGGCCCAGCAGCAGGCCCAGCTCGCCCCCTTACTCCTCTTTTAGTTTTTTTTACAAACCTAAAGCCCAAAAATCCCATTCTAGCCCCTGTCATATTTATATAATTACAACTTCAACCCCGAACCCTAATTTTAGCCTATAAATAGCAGCTCTTAAATCAGTTTTAAGGGGACGAAAATGGGATGAAAATAAGACGGAAATAGGACGAAATAGATAGCCGAAATTCTACCAAATCACTCTGAATAAATTCTAGTTCCTTGCGTTCATCATCCGTGTTCCATTATTTGTGATTTTTCCAATCATCCCACAACCTATGTAAAGGTTTCCGAGGGACAAATTTTGTCTATTATTTTATATTTGGTACTCTAAAATATAGATTGTTCTCCTCCTTTCTGATTTTATTTTCATTGTTGATTTTTATTGTCAATAGGCTATCAGATATATTTTCTGTATATATTTGATCCCTAAATTGATTTTATTTACCCCTAAAGCAATGATTTACCAGTTAAATCATTTGTTTTGAGCTTTTTTGCTTTTTTTCTTTATTTCAATTAATCTGCTTTTTTTTATACTTTTATTTTTGAATATGATATTAATAATATTACAAGTTAATATTATTGATCTAATTGGTTCTTTTAGTTCATAACAATGATTTGGGATAAACGAATTAACTCGATATAAATTTTATCTCACGATCGTTCAGACACCAATAGTTATAATAAATCTTTCTTTTCTATTTATTTGATTCCTAATTTAATAATTTTTTATTTATTCTTTTTAGTCCCTAATTTAGAACTTCTTGTTTTATTCGTTCTAATCCCTAATTTAGAACTTTTTGTTTTATTCACTCTAGTCCCTAATTTAGAACTTTTCATTTTATTCATTCTAGTCCCTATTTTGGAACTTTATATTTTATTCACTTTGGTCCTTAATTTAAACTTTTTCACTTTCTTTCAATTAGGTCCTTAAATAAACTTTTTAAGTTTATTCAGTTTAGTCCTTTGCCCATTTTTACACCATAATTAATTATATAGTTATGTTATTTCTTTCTAACCCTTTATTTTGGTGGATATGAGTATGTGAGGATATTGTTTTGGAGCGGATTGAAGACCCGGGAATGCCCGGATGTAATTGTATTTAATTTTGCACCTATATCATTGCTTTTGGGATTATAATATTTTGTTGTTTGTTTTCTTTTGTATACAACTATGCAATATGACACGAAAAGATGATTTTTTCAAACAAATCATATTCAAAACGAATTTAAAAAGCTTAAAAGAGTTATTAATAACCTGATTGTATTTAGAAATGCTAAGTAGGAGGCCGGTGGGTTCACCGGGCGATTTTGGGGGTGCTTAATATTTCCTTTCGAGGAGATATTAACCTTCCCCAAGCGTACCTAACTTCCCGAACCCACTTGCTTCCCGCAAGGAATCTCAGTAACATTCTCGGACCTAAAATCCGGGTGGCGAATCTTTCTCCGACATCGGCCCTACCGAGCTAGTCGTCTTCTCTAGTGGACCTCGAGTCCAAACAGCACCGTAGTAGTCATGGCGGACCTCCCGTGGGTGAAAGCTCGTGAGGTAGGCTTCGTCTACACCACCATTGCCTTTTTACTACCTTTCTTTTCTTTCTTCAGAGTAGGACAACTTGATTTGATGTGCCCAGCTTGATGGCATTCGAAACAAGTAACAAGCTTGGAGATGTCCTTCTTATGTCTGTTGTCGCTTGACTCAGCTCTGTATGTATCACTTCTTTTGAATGGCCTTTTGATGTTTTTGTCATTTTTCCTAAACAGCTTCTTCATCTTCCTGGTAAACATGGCCATCTCCTCATCATCTGATGAGTCAGTTTCCATTGAGTC
Organism: Euphorbia lathyris; assembly: GCF_963576675.1. Taxonomy (NCBI): domain Eukaryota; kingdom Viridiplantae; phylum Streptophyta; class Magnoliopsida; order Malpighiales; family Euphorbiaceae; genus Euphorbia; species Euphorbia lathyris. The sequence goes on from NC_088915.1 coordinate 27,730,360, forward strand.
AGCTTTCATGACAAGAGATTTTTGCTTCTTGTCCTCAGACTTTTCTTTGGCCTCAAATTTTTTCATGGAGATCTCATGGGTCAGCAGAGATCCGATGAGCTCATCGTACTTGTACGTGGTCAGGTCATGAGCTTCTTCTACGGCAGTCTTCTTTGCTTGCCAGCTCTTGGGAAGACTTCTTAGAATTTTCTTCACTTGTTCTTCTTTAGTGAAGTTCTTACCGAGTCTTTTAAGCTCATTTATGATGTTGGTGAATCTTGAGTTCATCTCAGAGATGTCTTCATTTTCGTTCATTTCAAACAACTCGTATAGTCTCATTTGTTGATTCACCTTGGACTCCTTGACCTTGCTGGTTCCTTCATAGGTCACCTCTAGCTTCTTCCAGATTTCCTGTGCTGACTCACAACCTGAAATTTTGTTGTACTCTATAGCATCTAACGCACAGTGAAGCATATTGATAGCCGAAGCATTATTTTGTAATTTTTTAAGGTCATCATCTGACCATTTATCCTCACTTTTGACGGACTTTACACCATCAATAGTTTCATAGGGAACAAACGGGCCTTGGACTATAGCTAGCCATGCACTCATGTTTGTTGCCTGAATAAAGTTTTTCATCCTATTCTTCCAGAATGTATAATTTGACCCGAAGAACAGTGGAGGCCGACTAATGGATAATCCCCCAGGGAGTATCTATGTTGTTTGATTTCCTGGAAGGAAACGAGTGCTGTTCTCAGCCATTTACAGGGATTAGCTCAAGATAGTCTTATCTTGAATAGTGAGCTACTGAGCTCTGATACCACTTGTTGGTCCCGTGTAATGTAATAGGATTAGTTCCAAGGGGGGGGGGTTAGGAACTAATATAACTTTTTCGCTTAATAATGCTGACTTAATTAAATATTTGATAATTTAACTCAATTTTAGGTCAGCAAGACTGAGTGAAGAGTGAGACAGCTTTAATCAGATACTGACTAGAGCTGTTTCAATTGTGAGTTAGGAAGTAACACTTTAGGTCAGCTTCCAACTCAGCACTCTGATTACTCAGCGTCGGCTTGTACAAATTATTTACTGAGTAATTTAAGCAAGCAACACATACATATACATATATATCAAGAGAAAGGGTTAAAGATTACTCAGCAGACTTATCCTGGTTCGGCCTCACCGCGTACATCCAGTCCCCAGAATCCCTCCGGGCTTTTTCAATCTACTACTCAGCTTTTTAAAGGTAGAGCACAAACCGTTTACAATAGCAACTGAGTATGCAAGAGTACCGTCCTCTATTCGTCTACTCAATCCTATCTACCACTGAATACTATAACCGAGTATCTAGAATTTCTCTACCACTGAGTACTATAACCGAGTACTCAGCTTCACTCTTCTAACCTTTACAATTGATACAAGATTGTTCTCACAAAACAAAGAACACTTTAGATGAATACAATTCACTTTAGACTTTTACACAATGATTGGAATTGGGTGTAAGAACTTGCTTTTTCTATTCATACAGCTTCTCTTTTGGATTTTTGACTTAGTGAAGATTCTGCTTGTCTGTTTTTCTTGTATGTGTTCAGTGATGATCCAAGTGATGAGCTTGTCTATTTATACTGAATTCTGAAGCTTCAAATTATTTGAATTCCGACATATCCGTTGGGAGTAAACGGTATTCTTTCATCATTGATAGGTCAGCTTCCAGAATTGCAGGCCAATCCTGTCTTCTGAATCTGCGCAGGAGGCAGGCTTGCCAGTTTCGTCTTCTAGTGCCAGGTTTGTCTTCTAGCCAAAATCCAGACGGTCCATGCGTCTCAAAAAGATCCTTGATCATATTTTCGAGGCTTCTGATTTGTTGCAGAGATTTATCGAACCTTGTCTTCTAGTAAACAGATCATTGGCGCTGACTTGATCTTTACCCAGCTTGACTTAGCGGCGATTTTGAAAGTTGCTCAGCTTGACTCCGCAGCTTCGCCTTTAAGCTTTTCTGAAGAAGACATTTCTTTTGCAACGCTGAGTTAGATTCCACTCCGCTTTTGCTGTGTGATCTGCTTATGCTGACTTTGTCCTGTCTTTCTTTTTATGAACACTTAGTTCCTGTTCTAGTCAGTTTACTTACTCAATATTGAACAAACATATTAGTACAATTAAACCAAAGCACTTAAATTTAATTGTTTAATCATGGAATTAACATAAATAATTTTGTCAAATCAAAATCATATGGAAAGGTGTTTCAACAATAACGACAAAACATTATCCTTTGAGAACGAAGCTGCTGAAACTACAAATATCTACTTCATGACTGTAGAGACAAAAGAGTCGACATATGTCCTCCAAAAAATCTAGGATTCACACCTTACACCAGCTACCAAATTTTCCCCTAGCACCCTATAACTAGAATACAACATTATAATCAAGGTACATATACACATATATTGTAATTTTTATTCAGTTGCTTAGTGCTTTCATCCTAAACTTGGCTAACTTAGGCATCAGAGTTGAGTCACCGGTCAACAGCCTCACCTTGATCCTTTTTGTCTTACCTCATGCATATAAGGAGTTTTCCTCATCTGCGGAGTGAAGGAAAAATAGATAAATGTAGGCACATCGAAATATATATATATATATTTTTATTTATTTCCCTTTCCCAAGATCCGTTAATCGTTATTTCATATAAAATGGATTAAATGTACGTACCTTTGATTGACGAACTACCTAATGTTGTAAACAAAGAGCCGTGTAGATTATCAATGGTCTATCACGAACACGAATAACCCGAAAGAAACACGCATTTATCAATCAATAACTAGCAACCAAAATAGAGTGTCTCTAACGAAATCAATACGAGATCAAAGAAACGAATGAACTAGAAAGGTAATTAGTCAAGTGGGAGTCGAAAGAATTTTGTTCCTTGCTACTTAAGTTGGCCGAATTCTATAGGGGAGGGGTCTATTTATAATGTTTCGATTCCTAAACCTATTTTGATTAGGTTAAAACAGTTAATTAGAATCCCAATCTAAATAAGTTTACTAATTAAATAAATAAATATAATTTTTTTTTGGTAGAAAAGGAAAGGAAAGCAAAGCAAAACAAGCAACTACACCGGGATTAGCCTAGGAAAGCTAACCCCAATCCTATCCTCTAAAAGAAGAGGAGAAAGAGCGATAGGGGGAACGGTAAGGGCAGAAACACCTAACACCCCCTCATGGCCTGCCGCCGCCAAGTGATCTGCAACACGGTTCTGCTCCCGGAAAATGTGGCTGAACTCAAGGATATCAAATGAGGGGTAAGCCTCTTAATAGCTTTAATAAGGTTGCGGCTATGAAGACCCATGGCATGACTACCCAAAAACATATTGATGGCCTCTAAGTTATCTGACTCCACAGAAAGCCTCTTAACACCCAGCCTAATCGCCAGCTGGATCCCAGAGAGAATGCCCCAGAGCTCCGCAGAGAAGGAAGAACCCAAACCCAAATTCTGGGTAAACCCAGAAAGCCAGGCACCTCCTGCATCCCTAAGAACACCTCCGGCAGTAATCTTACCATTACTGAGGCAGGAACCATCAGTATTCAGCTTCACAACCCCCTCTCTCGGCCTGCTCCAGCTCACGAGGTGGACATCACTACTCGGGGAAGATCTGACAAGGGACTCACCTTTGAAACTATCAATAATAGAGGAGAGTTTCTTCAAGAAGAACTCTGCTAAGTTAGGCAAAAGCACAGCTTTATTATAAAAAATCTCCTCGTTCCTCCATTTCCACACTTGATGACAGATAATGGCAAAGAAAATGTCCCCATGCTCCATATAAGACAATAACTTTCCCCTAATACCATTTGAGAACCAGTCGTTCACAGAATGGGACATGAAGGAAGAGAAAGTATGATGAGGGAGAATTTTCTTCCAAACCTCTTCACTCTTAGGGCAATCCCTAAGAGCGTGGCACAACGATTCAACATGGCCTCTACATCTACCGCAAGCTCCAGAGGTCGCCAAATGCCTTCTGTATCTATCTGAGTTAGTAAGTAATCTGTCTTTAACGCCCAGCCACAGGAAGCTCCTCATGCGGTAGGGGATTTTAAGGGACCAAATGGTCTTCCAAATATCCGAGGGATTATCAGTCCTGTTAAGGGAAAAAGCTTCAAAGGCAGATTTGCAAGAATAGACTCCATTGTTAGTCAGCGCCCAGCAATGCTTATCCATGTCTTCCTCTTGATTACTCACCTTCACTCCTCTAATTCTAAGGAGAGTCTCAAGGCTAAAGAAATAATCAAATTTAGGCCAAACCCAGTCCCCTTCAGAGTCCACCACATCGGCTAACCTCCAGTTTTGGATATCACTAGGCGGGGGGAAGTGCACACATCCACTAAAGGTTTATCCCCAATCCAGGTATCAAACCAGAAGCTTATGGACTTACTATTACCCACATCCAGACCAACCCCCGAGCAAAACTCAGCAAAAACGGCGCTAAGCCCTTTCCAGAGGAAGGAACAATTGATAACTCTCTCTTTCGGGCCCCCAAAGATCTTATCTTTTCGATACTTACCACAAAGAAGGCGAACCTAGAGAGAGGAGGGGCATTGCCACATAAGCCAAAGGAGTTTCATTAATAAAACTTTATTATTATCCTTAGCTCTCCTAATGCCCAAACCCCCTGAATCCATATCTAATATAAATATAATTAATAATTCTAATTCTAATTCCTACCAAAAAAAAAAATCTAATTCTAATCCCATTACAATATTTATTTATGTTAGGATAACGATTTAATTAGAGATATAATCTTATTATACTTACTTAATTTATAATCCTAAAATTAATTTATCCATAACTATAGTCCAATTATAATTATCTAAATAGATCAGTTAATCAATTTAACCCCTACTATATAAAAATTTCGGGCCCATAGATGACCACTCTCAAATTACCATTCCGTCCTCCGGTCCAAGTCCCATGTGTGACCCATTAAGTTCTTACCACTACTAGTCATATACATTTACTAGAATTAACTTAAACAAATTAATTTCAACTAAGTGTATAACGGAATGAGTGTGCAGACTGTTATAGGCAGAACCGTAAACATTCCCATAGAGCAATAAGAAGTTAGGTTGATACTGATGTTTACCTTTCCATATTAGGTCCAATATAATTCGGTCATTCACCAACTATATCCTTAAACAAATCTGTAACTATAAAATATGTCAAGTTACATATAATGAGACGTTTGTTTTACTTGTATAGGTAGAATTAACTCTGAATAGATAGGTTAAGTGAAATCTCCAGTTCTACTCTTAACCCTATCATCTTGCAAGGATTTCAAGTTAATTCTCCACAAGAGGCCATGTATATATCTCATATTTACCAGGAGTGAAAAATGCTCAATCTAACATTAACTATTATGCAATTACTTTATATGATACCCAACGCTTGCTCGCACACACCCTAGGAACCTTCATGTTATGGACCGTGTTTAAACAGAGTCAAAGCATAACACTCCATAATTCAGAATCACTAATCAATGTTTGTTTAAGTATGAGGATTAATTATACCTACTAATACATTTGAGATGAAATATGTGACACTAGATAAATCTATCCATCTTGTTATCTCAAGTCGGGTCCCCAATCCTAATGAACTCCTTCACCGGATTCATGTAACTGCCTAGATATATGAATATATAAAACTTGTGAGACCAGCTTTCTGTTTACAACAAAATACATTATTACATGCAAATCTCAATAGTACTATGTCAATCTCAAAACATAATACTCGACTTGGGGAATTTAAGTTTATCAACTTATAAGTTTAGAATCATAAGGTACAGTCTCACTTCATACTTGTATGAACACTTCATGATTACTTATTTATAAACTTGAGATTTTCTTTTAATTTACCTTGTTTAGTTGTTTATAAAAGATCAATGTCTTTATATAGTTAAACATACTATATCTTATAAAACAAATGATAAAAGAACAATTCATTACTAATATTTATATCCTAAAACATTTGTCTATAGGATATAAAACCCCAACACGGAGCACTATCACCCAAAACCAATCATATCAATAACCATGGTTTGTTGCGCGATTTGACACAATAGAAATGACATTGTGTGGGTTTCATCAGAACTACAACGTTTCTTTCCCGTTAGAAGCATGCTAGAGCTTCGAGCAGCTCTTTAAATCTTGGAGCTTAGCCGGTGATAAATGGTCTCCTACTCCAATAGGTTTTTTCAAATGCAATATAGATGCATTGATTTTTTTTATATAGAATCTCAAAATATTTGTTACAAATTTTTGCTTCGTAAAGATAATCATGAGTTGGTTATCACATGTAATGGAATTCTCTCTTGTCCGACCAATACTTTTTTGGTCGAGAGGTTGAAAATGAGGAAAACTCTTAGCTCGTTAAAGCACAAAAGTTTCTTAATAATATGATTATTGAATATGATGCTAAAGGTTCATAGTTTTAGAATTATAGGTTTTATGTCTGAATTTGTTGTTAAAAATTGTAAATTTTTTCTTAAGAAATTAACTAACAGTTCTATTTATTTATTTTGTTAAACAATCTACCTATTAAGCTGCTTAGCTAGAGTGGTTTTTTTTTTCCCCCGCCTTAAAGAGTTGATGAATAAAGTTTCTCGTTTGATTGTAAGAAAAAAAATAAAAAAAAATAAAAGTTGGAGGTAAGGTATGTCTGAGTTGTGACGTTAAGGAAAATTGATTGGAGTGATAATTCACGAGCTTGAGTCCACATTATATTAGCTGATTATGTTGATACCATAAAATCTACAAGACACATTGAAAAATAAGAAAAGACAAAATAAGCCCCCCAAATACAGCATTAAATAAAAGTCACTTTAATTAAAGAAAGAAAACATATATCATATGTGGAGTCCATGGTCATTAGCAAAATTCAAAATTGTCAAAATCGTAAAAGCGTTAATTACAGTCTGGCTGTCTGGCTATCCCTACATCTGGTCCCCACTGATATATCCACGTGGCAACGTAGTCGACCCCACATAGTATCTGCTGGCTCTTTATTAAAAAAATTGAAAACAACAAAATAAAGCCAGGTGTAACCGTCAACTAAGAACCAACAACCACACCCAACAACACAAAACCAAAATATTAATTTTCAAAATCTAATACTACAAATTCAAATTAATGTCAACATATCATTTTTTTAATCTTAAAAACAAATGAAATTCATCTTGTTTTTAAAACTGGGGATCTATTTTAATATTCGTATGGAATAAAAAATTCAAAATATTTACTTTATCTCTCTGAGAAAGAGAAAGGAAAAAAAAAAGTCTCCGCAGCCTCAACCCTTGCCCCTATAAATATATTAGAAACAGAAGAAACGCACCCTTCTCTTCTCTCTCTGTTTACTTTCACTTTCTTTACTACTATAGATCACTAGCTTGCTTTTTTTTTTTTTTTCTTTCAAAAATTATTAATTTTTTTTAAAGCCTGTTTTCTTCAAAACTTTGCCGGAAGTTCATTTCAAAAGAAACCAGGAGGAGTAAAAAAAAAGCTTTTTCTTTCATTTTCTTCAAGTCCAAACAGAAGCTGGCGAATCAAATGTGATGGGAAGTGGACTCTCCACCCTCTTCCCTTGCTTCAAACCGGCGACTAACCGGACCCAAGATGAAGAGCCGGACTTGATCTTTGCGCCCACTGAGCCCTTGGATGAAACCCTAGGCCATTCCTTCTGCTACGTCCGATCTTCTAACCGCTTCGTCTCTCCTACTCCTTCGGATCGCTTTCTTTCACCATCTAGCTCTCTCCGCTTCTCGCCTTCTCGGGCCGCTACCGTTTCCGAGACCCGACCCGTTTTCCACGAGACTGGGTTTAAGTCCATTTCTGGTGCTTCGGTTAGTGCTAACACTTCTACGCCCAGAACTGTCCTCCAACTTGATAATATTTACGACGATGCCATTGACAGCACTGGCTTTGCTGCTGGTGTCAGTCTCACTGGTGGGGGAGTAAAGAGCAGTATTGTGAACGTTGATGGCTTTGAGAGCACGGCGTCGTTTAGTGCCTTGCGCTTGCAACCGGTTCCACGTGGTGGTGAGGGCTTCTTCATGTCCGGTCCCATCGACCGTGACCGTGCTGCACTATCCGGTCCACTCGATGCCAACTCGGGCCATGATAATAGCGGCCGTATTCATTTCTCAGCCCCGCTCGGTGGCATTTATGTGAAAAAGAAGCGGAAGAAGGGCATTTCTGGGATTAAGAAAGCTTTTTATAGGAACTTATCGGAGAAGAAGCGGCCGTGGGTGGTCCCGGTTCTGAATTTCGTTAACCGGAAAGAGAATTGCGGAACTGTTGAGGAGAGGGAGAGCAAGGACGAGAGTAATGTGCAGTGGGCGTTAGGGAAAGCGGGAGAGGATCGGGTCCATGTGGTTATATCGGAGGAGCAGGGGTGGTTGTTTGTTGGGATTTATGATGGGTTTAACGGCCCGGATGCACCCGAGTTTTTGATGGGGAACCTCTATAGGGCTGTGTACAATGAACTTCAAGGGCTCTTTTGGGACATTGATGAGCCAGAAGAGATTAGTGTAGAATCAGAAATTGTAGTGGAAAGTGAAAATAGAATTAACCAATCTCTAGAAAAGAACAGTAGAAGTGATGCGGAGAGTTCAATTGGCGGAATAGAATCGAATCTAGTGTCTGAGGATCAAGAAAATGTAGCTAAAGCTGATTCATCAAAGGAAATGGATGAAAATGATCCAGGGGCTTCCACTTGCGGAGCTGAGTCGACCTTGTCGCCTCATGAAAGGACAAAGAAGGTTACGTTTGAGTCAGAGCCAGAAGAAATTCAGATTACACAGAGAAGGCGGTTGTGGGAATTTCTTGCCGAGGAAAATGCAGAAGAAGGGCTTGATCTTTCGGGGTCTGATAGATTTGCATTTTCAGTTGATGATGCAATTAGTGTTGGTAATGCAGGTTCTGCCGTCAGTAGAAGGTGGTTGTTGCTGTCGAAGTTGAAACAAGGATTATTATCCAAACACAGGGATAAAAACTTGTTCCCATGGAAATTTGGATTGGAGGGCAAGGAGGAGAAAGTGGAGAGCAGTAGAGTGGAGGAGGAGAGGGCTATAAAGAGGAAGCGGAAGGAGGGACCTGTAGACCATGAATTGGTATTGAGCGCATTATCAAGGGCGCTAGAGTTAACTGAATTAGCGTACTTGGATATGACTGATAAGGTGCTTGATACAAATCCCGAGTTAGCATTGATGGGTTCATGTTTATTGGTGGCACTGATGAGAGATGAAGACGTATACGTGATGAATGTGGGTGATAGTAGAGCAATTGTGGCGCAGTATGAGGCACAAGAGGTTGGCTCTAGTGTGTGTGACAACGTGTTAAGCATGGAAGGGGTAGCTGAGGGTCCTGCTCAGGTGATGAGGCTGACTGCACTACAGCTGTCCACCGATCACAGCACAAGCATTGAAGAAGTAAGTATTTAGTTTTTCTAAGTTTTATTAACTGATGATTCCTTTCTAGGCATGTAGTTTGTAATCTGTATTTTTTGGTGCAATGCTTGGTGTTTATAATCATTAGGAGAGTACTGAATTTGCCAATTTATGTAATCGCTCCTTGATCTTTTTTAGCATCTGTGACAACAAGATTCAGCTAGTTATTGACATGAGAATAATTTTTTGGGTGTTGGAGAACTGCAAATTGATCCCTTGTATTGTTTATAGAGCTATGAATTACTATATAATATTCTCTGTGATGTATACTGGTACTTTGTCTGGTGGATGTCAGTTGTCATATTCATGTGTGATAGGAAACGAGTCAGATTTAAGAAATGCCATTGAACAAGTCCTATTGTACTGTTTGAGGGGAATTTGACACAAGATTGAAAATCACTCCATTTGATTGCCTGTGTCAATTGAAATGGCATGATGATTTTCTGTTACAGGCATGATATTCATGAGATGAGAGGCAGCGTCCTTTCCTATATTTCCTTGTTTTCTCTTAGCTATTCTGTTTAATCTGATAAAGCAAGAAAAAAAGCAGAAATTTCCTTGCAAGTCTCTTTTATGATGAGTTATACTTGAATTTGATGGATGCTTCCATTGTCAACATCTGTTTGATTTGTATGTGTTTGATTGTCTTTTCTGTTGGTCAATTGCTGTAGCCTTTCTTGTGCTGCATAGAATGACTAATCTGATATCTTTCTACTCTCCTGTAGGCATTAGGTCTGTGCCGAATAATTGATTCTTTGATAAATCAGTCCCTTGTCTATGTTTGAGTTTGAAACCTTTTAGTTTATTTTATGTTAACTCCCCTAACTAGTAACTAACCTATGCTTTAGGCTAACCGTACATTTTGAAGCGGGCAGGGATTGCTATTTGAACACTGTAGCCCCCTTTTGCCATGCAGCATATATTCTAGTGCTCTGCTGATTACTTATGTATTAGACTAAATTCTTGCATGGAACATGAATCATATGCCTTCATGAATCGTTCGTAATGCTTTCTGTTATCATATGAACATATACCATCTGAGTTGGCGTTGAACTGGAGATGATGTTTTCCATTCTCTTGGAAAATGCTCCTGATTTTTTGTTTCTTGAAATTTGAAGGTATAGTGAGCCTACTTTTATAAGCCTTTGTTTGAAGCTGATAGATTAAGATAATCTATGTAATTCTCTTACTGCATATAGCATAAAAGATATTCCTGTTCTGAGAATTTATGGATTAAGATTTCTTAGTCACTGCATTTAGTATAAAAAATCATTTCCAAAGCTTGAGATATGATGAATTTGGGTGACAAAATTGCTTCTTCAAGGTCTATTTGTAACTTCTGTGACGACGTTGGCGTTCTGATGAAAGAATATTCGGAAGCAAAGTAGATATTAACTTTGTTCTTTAGGATCACTCACACAATTGAAATCTTTGTTTTATTGTAAGAAGATGCCTCTCAAAGTTAGATATAATTTTGGAAATCCACGATTACTAATACAATTGTCTTTCTCTGAAGCTTGAAGCATTTTTGGACTATCTTTCTTCTGAAGTCTTTTTTTATCATGAATTTGAGACATAATGCATTATGCATAGCATGTAGGGTATGTTTACTTGGTAGTGTACTTTTGTGCGCCTGTATCTTGATTGATTGGAGTTTAGTTTCTCTGTTGAATTCTTACTCTTATTCGACTTTCTAGCTGTTCTACTGAGAACGTGCTTGCTGAGTAATTTAAGTATATCTTCAACTCATGCAGGAAGTCTTAAGAATCAAGAATGAACACCCAGATGACAGTCAATGTATTGTCAATGATAGAGTTAAAGGTCGTTTGAAGGTTACCAGAGCATTTGGTGCAGGATTTCTCAAACAGGTTTTTGTTAAAGTTCCTTTATGGATATTTTTCTTAAGCTTTAGAATCTTGTTAGAATTTGATACAAGATGAGAATGATTAGAATTTGTTTAGTAATGTTCTGAATCTGTTGTTTTGTTTGATGACAATTGCATTACTTACATTAGCTTATGTTAGTTTATATTACAAATTACAATGTTTTTCCTTGTTTGATTTTATTGCATATGCTGAATTGGCTCGCACCAAGTAGTGGATGGCCAGACATACTTTGTTATCACCTAATGTTCTATCGTATTGTATTTGGCCCTTACCTTTTTTATTGTATTAATCTATTATATGTAAGGGAGGGCGAGCCTTGGCGCAACGGTAAAAACGTTGTTGTCGTGTGACCGAAGGTCACGGGTTCGAGTCTTAGGAGCGGCCTCTTGCCAAAAAATTTGGCAAGGGAAGGCTTGCCCCCAGTACACCCTTGTGGTGCGACCCCTCCCCGGACCCTCGCTTAGCGGGGACGCGTAATGCACCGGGCCGCCCTTAATCTATTATATATAAGGCTAAATATTAAGATTCATAATGGTTCTAGGGCCAAATATGACACGAAAGGACATTAGGGTTTCATTGCTAACTTTTATAGTAGTTTGTAGGCTTAAGAACTATAAAACAATTGGGGTTCAATAGAAACAATGCAAAGTTCAAGGGTAATGCATTTTGTGAATTTTAGAACTTAAGTGAATTTCATAAAATTGTGCCAAGTACTTTTAGTTACCATATTAGCATTAGTTGTGGTTACTAGTGTTTTTGCAGTCAAAATTAAGCAGTGGATTTCTTCCCTCTTTCTACTTTTTGTTGTTGTCTGCCTCTTCAGATTACAGAATGTGATGTTAACAGTTCTAACTTGTATAATTCAGTTTTGACTGTGGACATTTAATGCATCATCAAGTAATATCAATAGGATTCACAACAATATTGGCATCTTTTTTTGTGTGTTTGAATACAAAATATATGAAAGATGAAATTTATCATGTGCGTTAACTGTTGCATAGGCATAATTCACATATTAATATGGTGTTGCTGTTGTACAGCCCAAATTTAATGATGCATTGTTGGAGATGTTTCGGAACGAGTATGTTGGTACTACACCGTATGTCTCCTGTACGCCTTCTCTTTGTCACCATCAGTTGTGTCCAAGAGATCAATTTTTAGTCCTGTCATCTGATGGACTTTACCAGTATCTGACAAATCAGGAAGTGGTTTCTTATATCGAGTGTTTCATGGAGAAGTTTCCAGATGGAGACCCAGCACAGCATTTGATAGAAGAGCTTCTAACTCGCGCAGCCAAGAAAGCTGGTAAAACTTGTTTTGGTTTGTCATGACTTGAATTGGTTTATGTGCATATTCTGTTTAATGAAATTAGAATGTATGCAATGCAGGTATGGATTTCCATGAATTGCTAGACATACCACAAGGAGATAGGCGGAAGTACCATGATGATGTTACTGTTATGGTGATATCTCTTGAAGGAAGAATATGGAAGTCATCAGGGAAATATGTTTAAAATGTATCCATCTATCTCTCAAGTGTTATTGAGTAGGTAGGTGTATAAAAAGTGAGCTTCAATTCTCAAGTTGAAAGCATGAGAGAGCATGTGGTAATGTAAGTGGGGTTGGGTCGGGGGGTATACATAGTTAATAGGGGCAAAACTCCCAAGGAAGAGATTAATGGTAGGCCCTAGGTAGGCGATGAATAGTTGAGTAGATGTCCCAAAGGCCAGGGATGGGATGGGATGGGATGAGGTTCATTAGACTGATGGTTTCTGCTAGATATTTTTGCACAGAATTGGAGTTGTTTTCACCAATGATAGGTTTTTGGTTTTTAAAATTTTAGAGCCAAAAATGAGGGGAGGGGGGTTCTCTGTAATATGGTGGGGGTATACTGAACTCGATCATTTCCTAATTGAAAAGTGAGATCTGTAATTTTGATGGTGGATTTCCCACCAAAGCGGTTCAAAAGAATTCAATTTTCTCCTATCCTACGTGGTTGCTCAACTCCAACCTAACCTAACCTAACCTACAAATTTTCAACTTTCCTTTGTGCTATTTTACTTTCCAAGTTGGTCATAAAAGTAGAATACAAGTCTTATTTCTAAAAGCAAAAATATGGAAAATCTTTGTTTTTTTCTGTCTGAAAGAGACACAGCAGACAAGTTAATGTCTACATTGGAGTCATACATAAGAGGAGATTGGTTGCAAGTATCTAGCTCTGGAGGAGTTAGGATGACTTGTTCAGTTACCTCAAAATCAAAATAATGAGATGGGATACTAGGTAAGCATTTTGGTACATTTATTTTTCTGGAATAGGGACTTTTAGTTTTAACCTATTCCCATAATTAATGTTTTTTTTTTATTTCCAAAATTACTCTATCAAAATTTTCAAATCCTGTACAATTCATAAAATCTACAAGTGATTCTAAAAACAGAAAAAAAATGCAAAAAAAAAAAAAAAAAAAAAAACACGAAAAAAAAAAATGTAGAAAAAAAGAGATGATTTAATGCATGAAAAATATGAAAAATCAAAACTTAATATATTAAAATAAAAGATTAAATGACTTAGTGTATCAAAATGATAATTGTCAATTCTACTTGAGTGATTCTACTAGTGGTTCCGTTATGAGATGCCGTTGGGTTCAACCGTGAGCACTCTAATGATAAAGTCAGCAATATCATAAGAGAATAATTAAGTATTGAAAAGAGAATAATTAAGTATTGAAAAGACAAAGAAGTTGTTAACTTACTTGCAGTATACCCTAGTTGGGTATATAAACTCGTTTTTGCAATCTTTTAGTATTAATGATGTTCTAGTTGAACAGTCATGTCATTACTTCTCTTAATAATTAATTGTCATTTGATTGGATTCATTCTTTTAGAGGAAGATGAAAAAACGTTCTTTGATTTTCTCTAAATCCGTTAAGATGGGATACGATAACGGATATATGTCAACGGATTGATTTTTTGGTTTTCAACTACTTTCGTCGTATCTTAATTATATGATGTATCTTTTACGGTTCGTTGTAGATGGCGTGACATAGTGTTTGAAGGTTCTTTTTTATTATTATTACATATTTATTCTTGTATTAATTCTCATTAACTATATTAATCATGCATTAATCATTATTAATTTTATATTAATTGTTAGTATTCATTATTCTTAAAGAAATAGCGGTTTGTTATTATTTATATTAATTTATTTTTATTCTTCACTTTAGAAAGAATAATTTGCCATGTTATTACAAAATTAGAATAATTAAAGGCTTCATAAGTCTTTTTACCTATAACATGTCTAAACAGTGGACAGGAGTAATAAAAAAGAGATGTATACTAACAATTAATGGATGTAAATTATTTTATTTTATTTTTAAAATTGACATATTTTCATTTTGATTAATAAATAATAAGATTTAATAAAGTAGTCTGAGGTTGGATGAATTCCTTGTGAAGTAAACCCGAGTTCATCCAACAAAATAAAGCCACAAAAGACATTTAGTAATTGGGAAACCAAGTCAAATATAAAATATCTATAAATTAGAAATAGACAATAAAAGAAAGAAAATGCCAAACATTCTGGTCAACTTTTTTGCTTTACTAAATTGAGGGACAGAAGAAGCTTTTTTTTAGATTTGTTAATATGGTCATGGTAATGCTGACCTCCAAAGACGAATCCACTACCCAACCATTTGGAATCTCTCTTTTCCTCTTCCTCTTTCTATTTACTCCTAATATTTATTCATCCAAGGAACCTATTTCATCACTGTGTCAAAATGCACGATTCTACTATTACTTTTCCGTTGATTATCTCAGATTTCATCATTTCTTTCATGTGGGTATGGTCTGATGTCGTTAAGAAGATTCTTCTGCATCATGTTTTGGGTTTTGGGCATGATCCCCTTTCTGAGCTCATCAAATGCGCTCTTTCTGTTCTTAATTTGTTCTTCTTTGCATTCTTGTCTAACATCACTAAAGGTGCCTCCTATAATCCTCTCACCATTCTCGCTTCCGCAATTTCTGGTGATTTCAGTTGTTTTCTCCTCACCGTTGGTGCTAGAATTCCCGCTCAGGTTCTCTCTCTCTCTCTTTATTTCCCTCCTTTGTCTTTTATTTGTTCGGATTATTATTTTTTAGAAATGATAAAAATCACTGGATTATTGATGTTAATAGCCCAGATTGTGATGATTAGTTTGATATGAGTTGAAATCTCACATAATTTTACATCAGTTAATCAATAATTTTGAGTTCTGTTGGGTCTAGATGCCTAATAGATTCAGCATGTTGTTATTGAAGGATGAATAGGGGCTGTGATGCTGATGGGGAACGGGAGTATGGCCTTTGTAGAAATTGTTTAACTGCTACCACTAATTAGTTGGAACTTTATCGAGACACACCCAAACATACAGATGGTTCTCATGCTACTTTGGACCTCAATTCTGTAGCTTTGTGAAACAAGATATACCAATGAATTGGGTGTAGGAATTTTTAATTTTATATTTGTAAGACTGTGTTGGATTACTTACATAGGTTTAGAAAATGGTTTCAATGGTCAATAATTGCAAGTTCTGGATTTGCTCCCTGGAATTTAAACATGGAGAGGGCAAGGAGTAAGGATAATACTTTGATTCTGGTGATGAAGTTGGGGATCCATTGAAGCAAATGGGTCTGCAATTGTGTAGAAATCCTTCTGAAACAATTTCAGCTATCTAAAATAATTCATTACTGTCTCAGATATCAAGTAATTACTAGCTCAAGTAGATATGCTCATTACCTGAAATGTGAAAGCTCATATATGGTGCCTGCAACTTCAGTCTGTCTCTGTCTATGATGCAGTATCACAATCAAACTTGAATGTGCCTTATTTACTTCATTAAGTTTTTTCTTTCTCTTGGCGGCTTGGTGCTTCTGTTGAACTTTAAGACATGGATCAATTTTAAAAATGAATTGGGATTTTGGATAAATGTGTTTGGTTGAAGCTTGTCTCATGATTAACCCATTATTTTCTTGTCCTTTCTTTATTTGCTAAGCATTCCAAATAGTTGGATGTGGTTACTGTATTTTATTGTTAAGTAGGTACTTTGTTCGTTCACTTTGAATTCTTCGAAAGAATATAATAACTGTGACATAATTACTATTCTACTATCTTTTGTTTTCCCCTCCGTCATTTTCTGTAATAAAAGAATGAGAAAAATGTGAAGCAATTGCCTGAAAATTGGTTATTATATCATATAAATAACGTGTCACTGTGCCTTGAGAATGTCCTTTTGCTTTGGTAGTCCTCCTTTTCTCTTGGTTTTCTTCCCTTATTTTCTTACGTGATCCCTTATCAATTGGCCATCTGTTCTCCCCCTCTACTCTTATTTCATTCTCCTCATTTTCTCTCCCTTTGTGTTGATTCTACTTATGTCTATAGAAGATCATGATGATATTAGACACTAGACAGATTAAAAATTAGATTCTAGAATTGATTAATATGTATGAAGACAAATGGGCACGATAAATGGAGCACAACCATCCTCTTTCACCATTGAGTTTAATATGGCAATAAGAATGATACTGTTATGGTAAATTTGAGACGAGAAATATTGATGAAAAAACCCAAATTGTTAATACTGATTTGAGACGAGAAATATTGATGAAAAAACCCAAATTGTTATGGTAAATTTGAGACGAGAAATATTGATGAAAAAACCCAAATTGTTAATACTGATTTCTGCACTACTGTCAACAGAAAAGAGAATATTTGTAGAAGAATTTGATCAGTTTGCTACTAATTTCACTTGCCATTTTTCAAGTTCTGTAAATATTTGATCATAATATCTCTTAGCAATGTTAAGTTAAAGATGCCTTCTGCAATTTATTCATTCCGCAGGTGCTGGGATCTGTCACCGGAGTTAGGCTTATTATTGAAAACTTCCCTGGAATCGCATCTGGGCCACACCTGAGTGTTGACATCCATCGAGGCGCACTTACTGAAGGATTGCTGGCTTTTGCAATTGCTATAATCTATCTTACACTTGCAAGAAAGATCCCAGGGAGTTTCTTCAGGAAGAATTGGATTGCTAGCATCTCTAAATTAGCTCTTCAGATACTTGCCTCTGATCTGACTGGCGCTTGTATGAACCCAGCAGCTGTAAGTAAAAGCAGAATCCATTTGTTTCAACATGAAGCATTTATCTGATATCTAGTTTATTGGACAGAAAGATGAGTTAAAAGTTTTTTGAACTGTAGGTGATGGGATGGGCCTACGCACGTGGGGAACATATAACCAAGGAGCATATACTTGTATATTGGGTTGCCCCAGTACAAGCAACTGTTGTGGCAGTATGGACGTTTAAGTTGCTTGTACGACCGAAAAAAGAAGAAAAGAAGGATAAGAAGAACGATTGAAGATATTTTGTTTTTATATTTATCTGTATATTGATCTAACTGCAAGATTGAAGTAGAGCTTGTGAAGTTTATGTGATAGTGTAACAGATGAACTAATTGAGTTCCTTTTATTGTAATCTTGGTTTGGTTGTATGTACATGCTCTAACACCCTCAAACATACAACATAGCTAGGCCAACAATTTTTTATTGGATTCCAGATGCTTCCATTCTTTCTCTTTTCTCTTTGTTTTGTTATGTATTACACACTGTATTGTATTCTATAAAGTAGAATAATTTAACAACATATCCACAGGGAAAGGTCAAAGAATTGATTCATTTGAGGCAAGGAAAATCCAATCCAGATGATGAGTCCCAGCCTTGAACAATTACACAATTTGCGTACAATCTTTTCATATCTTTACAAGCAATAATACAGGATCAACAAGACTTACAAACTAATGATATTTGAACCTTTACAGATTTTCAGGATCCATCCACAAAACTACAACAAAACATTGACATCCACCATCTCTAAACTGAAATAAACACCCAAAACCATTCTCAGAATATTCAACTGTTTCTTTGCTCCTCAACACAACAAAACAAAACTCCAGATAAATGAGCCTGGAACACTTCAACCAAATAATTCTACTGTTGCAGCCAACATTCAAAAACAAATTAGAAATCCAAATCCTAGCCTGAAGTATTGATTTCCTTGCCATGATCATCATCGCTAATATTTCTCTTTAACCTTCTAAGCCATATATCATAATCAATAGGATATGGCGTCCCACATAGGCTGTCTACATAATCTGCAAAAGCTTTCAACACAGTTGAGACATCACCAAGCTTCTGCTGAATCAATCTCCTTGACCAAGATGTCTCTCGCCATTGCAGAGCCCCCTCAACTGAATCCATATCAGGCAATGGCCCCCCACATGCAAAATAAACCATATAAACCAGACTTTCTGCATCTGAAGCCGAGCACAACTTTCCCTCTTGGAGAGCATAAGTTGAAGAATAATGGAGATTCATGGCAGGTCGATCTCTGTCTTCAAGAATGGCATGACCCCAGCCAATAAGGACAAAGTAAGGATGTCTGAGACCAGATCTCACACAAATTACATTCTCTGGCCTTATATCCCCATGACGAATGCCAGCAGAAGAGGCAACAGCAAGTGCGGATAAGCAATCATGACAGCACCTGATAGCCTCATCAATACCAAATCTGCCTGCAGTTACCATATCAGCTACTGTCTCACCAACTGGGGTAGTCACGAGAATTGGGGTACCACACCAAGGGTGTTCACAATTTCCACTGGAGCTAGGTTTCCGACATTGACCTGGGTGAATAATCCTGCCAGAAGCACTCAATTGCGGTAGATATTTGCTAGATAGGCCTTTCTGTCTCATAATTGACAATATTTTAGTCTGTCTCTGTACTTGATACCATAAATTCATATCTTGCCATGCTGGCTGCAGTTGTGAAGGATGAGAACCAACATAAAGAAACAGTGACTTACCTGGATCTTCAACTGTTGATGCAATGTAATACTGGAGTTCACCATTGCATTGGATATCTATGATCTGATAACCCCTTTGCTGGTCCGAGTCCTCCAACCATAACACAGATCCCACCTCCAACTTCATTATTAAACTTTCAGAGTCAATTTTGACGGATTCATCCTGAACTTCAACAATTTCAGGAGAAACACTACGCTGCTGAAACCGGAATAGACCATTTCCATTCACTCTAATATCACCCAACTGCCTTTCCACTCTTCTTGTTTGGAGACGTGAACTATGATCAGCTGCTAAATCTTCAATTGAGTGCTTTGGCATCCCTGCAAACTGCATAATGCAGTGGAAGGTTGCAAAGAGTATCTGCAAAGCACCAAGATCTCTCCAGTTGGAATTTCCCAGTTTGTTCCAAATTCTATCAACTGGAGATACTGAGACTCTAGCATGTTCTTTTATCCAGTCAGCAGAACACTCATAAACATTATTCACATCAAACTCCATTTTATTTACATCTCCTTCAACTTTTATAACCCCGCCATACTGTGAATCAACAAGAAGAACAAAGACACTGTTTGAATTCTCAGAAACACTGTATCTGCTTGAGCTTCTCGAAAGTAACATGCGTAGGGCATAGAAGAGAGCCTCACCTAAAACAGATAACGAAGGCTGCTGATTACTTCCTGCAGAAAGGCTTCTAATATCAGGCCTCATAAGAGCCAATTCAAGAACTTGGTCCCATTTTCCATGAGGATGTCTAGGGTTGTTCAGTAGTATACCAGTGGCACAAAGTCCTCCAAGCTTTCCACTAGCTATTGCTTTCTCAGCCTGGTAAAATTTCAAGTTTGGATTGTACAGACAAGCAATTGAGAAAGGCAAGGGACCATCCTGACCCCAAAATGCCTCCCACAAACCCTTGATACCGGCGTGTAGAAAATCTTCGATAGCAAGGTAAGCACTTGCTTCCGCAGCATCAGATGTTGAACCATAGACAGCATTTGGCATCCGAATCAGCTGCTGAAATGAAATTCCCTCCAATGCAAAGTCAAACTTTTGCAGTTCTACCAACTCAAAAGGCACATTAAAAACTTTTTCTGTAGCTGAGTTTTCAAATATGGATTCAAACCATTCCTCAAGTTTAGAAGTAAAAATTTCACTGTCCAAAAATCTATGAAGAAACTCTTTGCGGTAACGGGACTTGCTAGATGATACACTAGACCTTTTTGTCCCAGACCCTACAGATTCTTGGTCTGGGGATCCACCTGTCAAATTTACAATTTCTCATTACTCATCAGTTTATAACATTTTTTCTATAACTAAATCAAATATACAAGAGCCCATGAACCAGTGAACAAGGAGTACATAGTATATTTAGATGAAAAAGGCAAATAAAGAACTTGAAAAAGCTGAGAAATTAAAGTAGAGCAAAAATTCCTAAAACAGAATTAGTGCCTAAAAGGAAATCTCGAAATGAGAAAGAAAAAAAAACTAGTTGATCCAATAAAAATTGCCCACTCAGAGCCTCCGCAAGTTCAGTTACTGCCAAAAATTGGAATCGACAGAATATAAACACCATCGAGTTGATAGATTACACAGAAAAGTAACATAATCAAGCAGAAATACGTAATAATCAGAATCCAACAGTCAAATTACAGAGCTTCAAACCAAGGAAATTAAAGATTAAGGTAATACCTGATTTAATTCCCATAAAGATTAAAACTTTAATGAACTTTCTACAACTTGATCTTCTTTAACAAAGTTGAAAGCAAGAACATGAAGAAAAAGATTTCATAATGAGATTTGGAAGGGAAGACCAAAGAGAGACTCTTGATTGAGAAGAGTTGAAGCGAGTCCGCAAAGGGATAAATTTAAAAATATTTTGACGACTTTACCCCCAAGCCAGACTTTGGTTCTTTTTGTTTTCTTCTTACAAACCCCCTGTTCGTGTTGTTTTACAATCCTACCCTTTAAGCCAAACTTTCCCAATGAGTTTGGGAAATCCATTTAATTAATCGGGAAATTACCAAAAATGATTTCTTTATAACTTTATCTTCACTCAATATCATCAAATATTATCTGTATATTATCATAATAGCATGTGCTGAAAGGCATATTTTTAAAATATCATTTTTTCTCTTCCTTTTGTCTTCTTTTTCTACAATTTTTTCTCATCCTGCTGTGTTCTTCTATTATGGAAAGAATTGCTATGTAATTTAATTTGTTTACCAATTATAAAAATAACTTACTAAAAATACAATATTATTTACATATCTGATAATGTATGATATATAATATACCATATATAAAAAAAAAAATCTTTTTTGAGAAAAATAAAATACTCTAAATGTGGTGACTGATTTTTTACCATTGTTGATTGGATATTATAATAGTTTCAAACGATCAAATGAACTATGCCAATTTCATATGACTCATTTACTCGATTAAAACTGATTGAAACAATTAAGCAACGTTAACACTTATAATTTATTTAGTTTCACTTGAGTTTCAAAATGTTATACTTCAATTTCACATGAATTTCACACAATTTCACATCTTGTGAAGTTGAGTGAGACAGGATAAAACTCATATTAAACATATTGAAATAATTAACATTGACGCCAACATTTTATTAAAGTTTCATATGAGTTTTAACAGTAGTACTCACTTGGACCCTCATTCACCGTTAGATCTAGGCTCATTGTAATCGTGCGGTAAATATCTACAACATCCTAAGGTGTAGATTTAGTGATTCTAGATCTAACGGTAAATGACCAAATTCATTTTGTCATTCAGGATCCAGATGAGCACTACTGTAGGTTTTAAAATGTTACAATGCAATTTCACATGAATTTCATCCAATTTCATCTCTTCTAAAATTGGTTGAAACTCATATAAAGCTAATTAATCTGTTTTGAAGCTTTAACCCTAATGTTTCAAATAGTTTTACCGGAATTCACTTCACTCAACTTCGCATTCAGTGAAATTCATATGAAATTGCATTGTAACCTTTTAAAACTCATGTGAAAAGTTTCACAAAACATTATTGTTAATGTTGCTTATGAGCCTCAAAACCGATTTCAATCGTTTCACTTGGTTTCACCTCTTGTGAAATTTAGACATTATTCAAACTTAGATTTCCATTATACAATATGTAATTAATGTTTTTTTAATCAAATTAACAATGTCATAAATATATAAACAACAATAAAATGTGAAGAAATTACTAAAATTCCAGTTCCATGAGGAAATCAAGAGATGTAGATCCCTACCAAATGATGATTTCAACTTGAAGGAATCATCTCTAGCAATGGGCTAATGCATGCATCATCTGTAGCAATGAGTAATATATATATAATATGGTCTGAAATTATGCCACAGCTAATGTCCAGAAACAGTTCTGTAATCTTATCTTTGCCTGTAGTGTAATTAAGAACAATAGTATGATATGATTTTCTCATTTATATGCAACCTAAATACAATGAACAGTTTCATCAAACAAGGGTTTATCATAACTGTATTGCTTGCTAGTAGTTGAAGATCTGTTGCCACAAACAAACTCTAATTGAAGGAAAAAAAGCAAAATCCCAAATCAGAATCCGCAATAATACTACTACTTCTGATGTGATACATAAAATTGAAATAATATTTATGCAGCTACATTACAAAACTGTAAGACTTGGGACATCTCAAGAAGCTGTTATTACAGTTTGGTTGAGCTCTTATGCTGTGACAGGAGATGGACTCCTTGATTTTACCCAATTTACCAAATCCTCACGAGTTGCAGTAAAACAACCAGCTCTATCTTCACTCTGCCTAAATGGTGCAGCGAGTTTTTCGATATGGGTAGCGAAGGCATTTGCTAATCCTTGAGAGAACTTGTGAGTTCCTGTTCCAGTATGAGCTGAAAATACCTCTGGCAATGCCTCATTTCGCTCTACAAATTTTGTTAAAGTCCCCATCCACTCTTCCAGTGCAGTATAGGCAGCACCCACAGATAATGACCGAACATCCAAACTCCATTCATCTGCAGTTTTGTTGTGTAAATCTGGATATAATCCATAGAGGGTTCCCAGATAGAGCAGCTCGTGTGCTCTGCTATGAAGATTTCTGTTACGACAGTCATCAATCAAGCAGTTACAAAAGGGTCTTCGCGCTTCAACAGCAGTGTCACCAACAACAGACTTAAACTCCTCCTTAAGAGTCTCAAAGCTAGTTTTTTCATCTTTAATCAACCTCACAAGTGCAACCAACCTTGGATTTGCTTGCTGCAAACAACCAAGTACCTTTTCCACATCCTCATTCTTCTCACAAAGTGACACAACAGATAGCAAGCATCCACAGAGCTTATCATCTGGTTTAACCCCTCTTTGAACCGAAAAATTATAAACCTTAACTAAGTCATCGATTCTCCTTGCTTTACCAAGGCACTGGATTAAGCAAGTGCATCCCATTACATTAAGATCAATACCGAGCCTTGACATCTGATCGAATATCTCCATTGCTTTATCAGCATTCCCTCCACTACCATATATATTTAGCATTGCCGTGTAGCTCCAACTATCGGGCCTACATTGCTCCGATTTCTTCATGTCCTCAAACAGCTTCTCAGCCTCCTCCTCCAAACCAAGATCCGCGCACATGCTCAGCAATGTATTATACAGAATAAAATCCATCGGCCAGTTATTTGACCTCATTCGATCCCATAAAGCCATTGCATCCTTAGCCCACCTAGCCTTACCATAAATCTTGATTAGTGCAGTAAGTGTTTTCTCATTCGGGGTAAGACCGGATTCAACCATTTCCTCAAACAAACCCCTAGCCATTCCAGGCTTCCCAGCCTTGCCCATTGCCTCTAGCAATGTATTGTAGACAACTACATTTGATTGTACACCTAGAGATTTCATTTCCTGCAAAACATACCTAATCCCATCATAGTCCCCAGCTTCACCAAACATCTTTGCCAAAACAGAGAATGTAATGGGGTCAGGTTTCCAACCACTAGCTACCCCTCTTTCATACAAACTTAAGACCTCCTCAACCCTACCCAATTTAGCATACACGTCTAAAACAGCAGAGTAAGTAACCTCATCAGGCATCAAACCAGTTTTATACATTCTCTCAAACCACTCCAAAGCTTTATCAAACATATTGCACCTTTTAGCACAAGTTATAATAGTGGAATAAGTAATGTTATCAAGCTCAATTTCATTGCTTACCATCTGATTTGCAAGCTTCTCAACGAGCTCAAACTGCCTCCCAAACCTTAAAGACTTCATGGTGACATTGTAGAAAATAGTCTCCATAGGAAATACCGTTTGGGTGTTAATCCAATTGAAGAAAAGATAAGCCTTTTCCCATGGTTTCAAGCAATTAAGTACCAAAAGGGCGTTGTCTCTATCGAGTGGATAAGGAGTCTGTTGAAGAAGAGAAGTGAAAGCAGTTTCAGTAGACTCAGAATCACTTAGCTTTTTTGCGAAGAGTCTCAACTCCCTAACCTTGGGATTGAGGGAGTAAGGAGATCTCTTATGCCTTTGAAGAGAAAGAACAGACCTTTTAGGTCTTGCAGGATTAACCCAAGTGGACTTAGGCTTTAATAAGAGATTGGTCTGTGGGGATTGGGTGGTGGGTAGAGTGGTTGAAGAGAGAGGCTTAAGTTGTTCAGATAAAGAGGGGTTCTTGGGGTCTCTGTTAGAAGATTTGGAAGAATTGCAGGAAATGTTGAGTCTTTTTCTGGAAGGGTTTTGCCTGATTGATGTAGAGAAGAAATTAGGTATCCTTCTAACAGGCTGTTGTACTGTAAAATGGAAATCAGGAGCTGCAGAGAGATTAGCAGCCATGGCGGAGCAACGAGAGCTACTGTTTTTGCTTTCGTTGGAGATATTTCCTTTCTGCGCTACCTTATCTGAACTTGAATTACCCAAAAAAAAAAAAACGAAAATGAAAAAAAATTGGGTTATAGATTCACCTTTACAGGTGAGTAGCCTTAACCGGATGTGTAGGTAACAGGTAAGTCCAAAGACTGTTCCCGACCCTGTCAGGGGAGATGCCAACCATCTCTCCTTTCTACGAACACAAATGACGCAGCTTATCAGTATGCTTATATACTTAGGATTTGAAATGAATTCAGCGATGTGGGATTTCTTCTTAATTTATGCATTCTTCCCCTTTCTTGGGTCAAGATAGGACACGGCCCAATCCCATTAAAGTATATGGGCTTTTGTGAGATTTGTGGGCTGTCATACAGCCCATTGTGTAACATCTAATAAAATATCATTTTATTTTTATTTTGCACTTTCTTTTTCTACTAGCAATTTGTTTGTCTTCTTTCTTTTTATTTCTAGACCATCAGATTTTCAGTTTTCCTTCTATATTTATCTGTGTTGTATTTTTTTTCTTATAGAGTTTCAGTTTTTGTTTTTCATATCCTAGAGACTATTATTCGTTTTCTCCGTTTTATATTTCTTTATTTATTATTATTATTTCAATAGGAAAATGTTGTGATTTTTTGAGATTTTATGTTAACTGGAATATTGTTTTTTATGGAGTTTTATTTGTGTGCAGGTTGAAATATGTGGGGATTTTTTTTTTTTTTTGTCAAGTTTTAAATAATGTGATTAATATATTAGGAGTATTTGAAGTTGATTTGAAAAATTATTCAACCTCTAAATTTATAAAGTTTCTTATTGGCATTCTCAACTTGTTTAAAATGATATGATTAAGTTAAAAAAAATTGATATGATAAACATTCTAAGTCCATATAGCAAAACGAAATGCATATCATTTTAAGTAAGCTCAAGGAACATATCAATGTAAATAAGTTCAGAGAGCTAATATATCAGTTTAAACAAATTTGTAAGTTCAACGACTAACAAGACATTATATAAATTTAGAGGATCAATCAGCTTTTGATGTCAAGTTCAAGTTCAAGAGACTCTTGATGTATTGACTAAATAGTAGGATCCATTCATTGGAAATAAGAAGTTTGAAGGAATGTCACAATAGGTTATCGTGTCATAATCATATTGTGTGCATTTATATATTTTATAAGATTATATATAATATAAATAATATAAAAATGATAATAATGTAAATCGAATTATTTCTGTAAATCGTATTGTCGCATAAAAAATTCAGAGCATTCACATCAATGAAAGTATTGTATTGCGTTGTTTTGTCTTTATTTTTATTTTTATTTTTTTGTTTTATCTAGTTTGTTGAAGTTTTATATTATGATGGTATAAATACTGCAATTTTTTTAAATATGTTTGATTTTCTTTTAACTAGAATATCATCTTTTACGGGGTTTTATTTTGTGCGGGTTGAAATACATGGGGAAAAAAGAAATGTGAAATTTAAAGGGATTTTTACATGAATATCACACTACAAAAAAAAGCCATTTGCTGATAAAAAATTCCACTTTAGCGACGGTTTTAACCGTCTGTACAAATATTAGCGACAGTTCCGTCTGAAGAGTGTTGTAATTGCTAGTGTTGCTACTATTAGCAACAGTTTTACTAGGGTGGCGGGGTAAGGTTTTCTAATGCCGGAGATTTTACTACTGGCGATTTAAACCGCCCCCTAAAGGAGATTTTCAAATGCTTACATGAAATGAGGTACTAACCAAGAATCTGTCTGTAATCCGTCGTAATTTTTTTTATCTCAATTTGAGTTTTAGGACGAAAATTTCTATCGGTAAATTCCTAATCAGTATTACTATGTTACTTATTTTTTAGTATTGTAGCCTCGGGAAGCAAAAAGCTTATGAAATACATCATTTTATTAAAAAATATTAAAATAGCCTCATCTGGGCATCAATGTTGGTAAAATTTAAAATTATCGAAAAATTTGGAAACAGAACTACATTGTGTCAAACTCTTACAGGCGTAGTAATAAATGAGCAATCGAAAACGATAATAGTTGGAGAAATTCAATAACAATTAGCAGTAAAATCCACAATTTAAATAGGACAAAATTTCGTATTGGATCAGTTCGTCGTGAAATTTATGACTGCATCATGTCATATCGTCTGTTTTATGTCATTGTCATCAGCTTCAAAGTCCAATCCTGAAATCCTCATTTACCAATGTAACAAAACAAGCATAACGTAGCACATCAAATGAAGAGTAGAGCACATATTAAAAGTGAGCTCTAAACTCCTAAAGATCATTAATCTATTAATTGTATATTAATGAGTACCTTCTTCACTCTAAAGAAAACATTAAATTCAAAATTCAAAAACATTTCAGCACCCCATAGATCATTTTATATGTACTCAATTGCTAGAAAACCTTAATTTTATACATACTGTTTGGCGTTTGTTGTTGCTGTTGGAACACCTAAAACTCTCATTTTTGAAGTGAAAAGGCAAACATGAGCAACCAAACACCCTCTTAGTTCTTATTTGACAATTTTATTACTAAGACATTTCATAAGTTTTAGTTCTTTTTTGACAATTTTGGATATATTTGATAAGAAATAAGAAAATTGACTTTATCTAATATATGAAAGCATATTCTTAGTTTTTGGTGGATTTGATGAGATTTATTAAAGATATTTTGTAATTATACATTTTATTATAAAAAGTATTAAAATATTATATATAAATAAAAAATATTATTTTGAAAAAGTCATTGAGCGATTCAATATGCGTACCTGTAAACTCATTCGTATCCTAGAGAGCAAGAATTTCAACCTGAGCTCTGACATGTCCCTATAAAGACAACAAGCGATTGGATGGATGAAAAATGTTCCTTATGCTAATGTTGTAGATAGTCTTATGTATGTTATATGCTAAACCCGATATCTATCATGTGCTTGGTATAGTGAGTAGATATTAATCCAACCATGGACAAGCACACTAGACTATTGTAAAGAGAATACTTAGGTATCTCAAATGAGCTGTAGACGTTATCAAGGAAAATATCTCATACTAAGAGAAGACACATACACAGATTGGGCGTGAGACTTGGATGAAAGGAAATCCACACCAAGCTACATTTTATTACTTGGGAATGAGGCCATATTATGAAGCAGTAGGAAACGAACTTGTATAGCTTTATCCCCCATGCAAGTCGAGTATGTATCATACTCATGTGTAGTTTAGACGGCCGTTTGGTGAAGTAGATTCTTTGATCACTTGAACATTATTATTGTACATATAGTCAATATGATATTGCTTTTGCTAAAGACCAAAGATTCCATAGCAAAACCAAACACATAGAGATTAAGTATCACTTTGTTAGACATTTAATTGTACGTAAAGAAGTTAGTATGAAGTATGTTTCGACTCATGACATGACAACTTATTCTCTAACAAAATCTATGGATGTTTATGTAAATCATCTTAGATCCCAAGGTTTATGTAGGATCTAAACATAATTCTATTTCATGTAACTTTTTCAACATGATTATGCAATAAAGTCTTTGAATTCATAACAATATACGAGTGGGAATGTTTACTATTATAAATTATTATCCATTTCAGATAAAGAAGTATACACAAGTGTTTACCCTTCTTTTTGTCTCATGATGACAAAAATAAGGATGAAGCAGTTTTTTAATAAACGTGATCCTGTTCACTAATAAAGGTTGTCTTGTTAAACTATGAAACTAGCTTCATTAAAATAAAAGACTATCATATACATGCATAAAGACGCTTGTATATATGAGATCACATGTAATCTACAATGTCAAGCTAAGTCATGATTTGAACATTTTTTTTTCTAGTCAAAGTTAGTCTTTCAATGGAGTGGACTAAGGTTAGATGTTCTGGCACATTTAAACCGATGCTTTGCTATGATAGTATTTAAGTAAAGGCATGCGATTCTTTCAAATGGAAGGAAACGAACACCACAACACATGTTTTAGGCCATGTATGTTTAGCGACAACGAGATGGAAAAGGCATGATTTCAACATTTTCTTAGCGTGAGACTGACTTCGCGGAACTATTGTTTTTCGATATGTTACCCCTTAGCTAGTTCTGGAGCATAATGATGAAAATAGAAAACTGTAGAGATAAAATTGATTACAATGAATGAGATGTATGAATTAATTAATTGGGTCGGATATGCCTAATTAGCTATCCGCACGTAACATGAATGGGCTAAGCAGTGTTCTAATGAGATTAGGTTTAATCCTAATAAGTGATATATAAATAGCTCATTATATCAAATATAAACTCTAACCTAACATAATATCAGAGAAAACTCCATATCTCATTCTCCTCAAGAGTCACTTGCCTCCCTCTCCTCTCTCGGCGTGCATTCTTAGTTCGTGGATCAATCACAACTCCTATTAAGTTTTCTTAGTGTAGCTGTTATGAGATTGATAATACGGGATCTAATTTATATTCTTCCGTTTCTATTCAATAGTGTACGTTACAAGAAGTAACCCGTTAAACGGTTATATTCATATCTTTTCTCTTATTTTATTTTTTAATCTTTACCTAACCTTTTTTTTTTTTTTTGCCAAAAAAGAAAAGCAATCACGTGAAACACAAAATGGGTTAGGATTATGCTAATGACTCAATTATACAAATAAAATGATATTATGACCATACAATGTCGCGACATGTCTCATACATGATATAGTCATGGTTTGTTACACAATAAAAAAGAAATGTTATAAAATACATTTCTAACATAAGAATGGAGATGAGAGCAGACAATTTTGATCCTTAATTATTTCTTTTTTGCTAAACAGTGTCTTCTTTTCTAATTTGCATTTTTTTAAATGACAAACAATAATTGTATCCCGTAATCAAAATCACACTAATTAGACTTAGGACCTGTTTGGTAAAAAAAAATTTGAAATAAAATTAGAAGTTTGAATTACTTTAGAGGTTTTGACTAGTCAAATCTCTAATAAGAGTGTTTAGTGAAAGAAAGTTTGAAAGAGCTTATTAAATTCGAAAAACTAATTAGCTTATTGCTCCATCTCATTTTATGGATATTTTTAGTCCTAATTAATACTCTTTAATCCCAAATAAATGTTTTACCATGTTCTTATTTGTTATTTGTATTAGCAATCAACTAAGTTTTACCAAACAAGTTCATACAATTCTCGCTAGTCAAATTAGCTAACAAAAAAGATAATCAGTTAACAGCTAATATAATCAGTCATCAATTAACAGTTAATTGCCGAATAGAAACAGATCATGTTTGTTTTGTCTTGATGAATGTAATTAATATGGGAGGATGAAGCCAAAATGACTTTAATGAAGTCTTCATGTTCATCATTTTGTCGCTCAAATCTTTCTAAATACTCCTATTGATCTTTAGCCCCGCCCATTAATGTGGGAAATTTATTAGTAAGAGAAAAGGAATGTAGTTTTGTCTAACTTTATCTAGTGTGACTCATGAGATCCATGACTAATATTTTCACGAATCTTTGGGACATCTAAGTTGGTTCTCCAAGTCTCCGCTCATATCTACTAATAATGTTTTGAAAATTGAATCTAACTATGTGATACTTAGGTAAAGTTGAAGTGGTTTTACTAATTTTTAGATGAAAGACTGTGGTTTATTTTTTGTCAAAACGAGAATTGAGGTTTTTAAATTTAACAAAATAAGGATTTTTTCGATTAATACTATTAAAATCACATTTGACGACTTCAAAAATGACATATTTTAAAAACTACTAATATTCTAAGCAACTTTAATTCTTCAATTTTTTTATTTCGAGATTATTTAGATGATATTTGATAAAGAGAGAGAAAGTTTCAAAAAAGATGATTTTCTAAAATCGAAAATGTAGTTCCATAGAAAATATGGCATTGAACAACTTTAATTCTTGAAAATTTTCATTTTCAGATCGTTAAAGATAGTTTTAATATCATTATTAAAAGTGTAAAACCTCAATTATCGTTTTGACAAAAAGTAAACCATAGTCCTTTATCTAAAAATTAATGAAACCATAGAGGTTTTATTTGAACTTTACTCTTAAATCAATTACTCAAGAATACAATTGAAATATTTTAATTATGATAGAAGAGGCTATAAACACCCTAATAAAGAAAATCCAATTAAACTTGTGTTCAAACCGTATTAAATATTTCCCGATTTGATGACTTACAAAATAGTGAGATGATTGATCTAATATCAGAATTTCAGACCCTCCAGATAATAAGAGAAAATAAGAGATTTTTTTTTATAAAATTTGGTGTGTAATATACTCGAAAGAGGAATGTAATTGGAAATGGTTAATAAGTCTTATATGTCTTGCTCTATGTATATATATTGCATAAGTTTTTGAGTGATGAGTGGTCTTATGGATCTGCTTCGAAAAATTGCAATAGTGAGTATTAATTGTATATGTATGGGGAAAGATTGCAAATTTTGACCCCTCAGTCAGTGTATCAAGATCAGATGAGACAAAGGGAGCCGAAAGCATTAGACAGAAACGACAAGGGATAAGGTTTTGTTGTCCTCATTTTTCTCCCTTTAATATTAATATTACTAATTACCACTTCAATCTATCTTCTTCTTTTTTTTTTTGAAGAAACCACTTCAATCTATCTAATCTTTTCACTTTTACATATTTTTTTTCTTTTGTGCATTTCACATTTCATCCCAAATATGTTAACCACCTCATCAACAAGACTTTGATGCCCACCTTTTTCAGGTCAATTTTATCTCTGTATATCTCATTATTAATTTACATTATTTTTGTATGCTTTACTATGTATTCTTTGTCAAATGAGAATTTCAAACCCAATTGACGGTATGTAACAAAATATTTTAACTCCTTCGTTGGCTTTCACCCAAAATTTATTTTCTACATATTATTTTCCTTGTTAAAAACATAGAAATATACTCTAAATTTTCTCCTACTAATTTTAGCAAATAGTAATTTAACCCCTCTCATTAAAAATGATCAATGCAATAATTAACTTTATAATCTCAGTAATAACATGCAAATATCACATTTTAAACTTTTGCATGAAGCCCTACTCAAATATCATGAGAATAACTATAGCAGTTCGGATAAAGATTAATGAAGTGGTTAGTATAATATTGAGTAGTCATAGAAGAGTTATGATAAAATTGTAGGGTAAATTATACTAGTGGTGTATAATCTTTGTTTTCTTTCACACTTTGGTATACAACCTTCAATTTTACACATAAAATTGTACAATTTTTTGGTGACCTCCCACCAGGGGCGTATACAGGGGGGCCTGGGGGTGTCCAGGCCCCTCCGGCCGCCGGAACCACCATAGTCACGAATAGTTTCGGCCCCCCAAATATTAGTGTATATACACTCTGTGTAGTAATATTTCATTGTTTAAAGGTAGATGAGTTGGTTAAAACACTTGCTTCTTTTTAAAAGGTCCTAGGTTCAATTCCCCCTAACCTCAATTTATTTTAGAAAATGTTTATTTATTTTCATAATACTTTTGAACTCATTTTTATTATGTCTTTTCCATTAAAAAAATTAATTTCTTATTTTTGAAACTCAAACAACTTAATTTCTAAATTAAATTTTAAAATTTTAGAACTAAAAATAAAAAATGTAAAAATGTTATAATTTTTTTAGAAACTAGTATTATTGAACTAATAAAAAAAATTAAATATATCCCATTACGTGTTTGACTTGTCCAAAATTCAAAATTTCAATATTTTAGATTGATTAGGTACTACATAAATCCAAATTTCCAAATTTTTTAGGTCTGTTAGGCATCTCTAAATCCAAATTTCTAATTTTTTTTTTTGGCTTGTTAGCCTTTATAAATCCAAATTTCTAATATATTTTGTTTGGCTTGTTAGACCTTTCTAAATTCAAATTTTTAATTTTTTTTGGCCTGTTAGGCCTCCATAAATCCAAATTTCTAATTTTTTTGGCCTCTTAGGTCTCCTTTAAATTGGTTCTTGACCATTCAAATTATAACGCACATATATATAAAAAAAACTAAGCAAGTTCGAATTAGCAAAAAAAAAAAATTTCCAAACGCACGTGTAAAATCGGCCCCCCAACCGCCTAATCCTGTATTCGCCACTACCTCCCACTAAAGTGTACATCCGATATTTGTGACCGGTAAATGAAAGAAGGAGTTAGAGAGGGAGAGAGAGGAGTTAGAGAGAGAAAGGGTAGAGAGAGGTGTTGCAGAAAATGAAGGATATAAGGGATATTTTAGCAATTGCATAAAGAGTGAGTCCCACTTTTTTAAATAGTTAAATAAAAATGCTGAAATGACATATTGACTGGTCACAATTACCAGTTGTACATTTTACTGGGAGATCACTAAAATGTTATATAATTTTATGTACAAAATTAAAAGTTATACACCAAAATGTGAAAGAGATAAAAATTGTACACCTAGTATATAATTTACCTGAAGTGTAAATATACAGTCTCCAATTGGTTTGGTTTACAAAATAAAAATAAATCAAATTTAAATTTTGAAGTTTCTAATTATTTCAACAACATGATGTAACTTAGTTACCGTGTTGTTAAGGAAATTAAGGGATAATTATTTGAAAATAATTATCACTGACATCCCTGGCAAATCGATATCAAGATGAGAGACAAAGTCATTCACATGAACGTTGAAAATGAATTCGCAGTTCCATGATATTGTAACTCAACTCATTTGGGATTTTGATTCCATCACTAGATACATCGAATCCTTGACTTGTGAAAGAAATACAAATTGGATTAAAGCCCACATCCATTTCATATGTGTGACAATATATATATATATATATATATATATATATATATATATATATATATTTACAATTGGAATGAAGATTTAAAATGTATAATATACTTATATATATAGGTGACGAATAAAAAGAGTTTTTATTATCCCAAATAGAAAAGAAGACCTCTGAAATTACATTCTCAGACTTATATGAGATAAATAATCAAAATTGATAGCAAGTATTTGTTTCATTAATGAAGAATTCAATACAAATTACAATAGAATATAATTAGAGTTGAGATTTCAGTGTAAACTAAAATTTGAGTCTTATGGAAAAGATAAATCAGCTAATAATAATATATGTATTTGTTGTCTTTTTGTTTTTAGTGAAATAATGAAGAAAAGATTTGGTCCTACATAAATGGGAAATTAAGATGTTTGAATATGCAAATGTACTTTTTAATCTAGATGTGAATTCACATAGAGTTCTAAGGTTTGTTTGGTCCACCTGAAGAAAGGTTAAAAAGAAATAAAAACTCAGTAAACACTTCTTTTTGCTTTCTAATGACATACTTCTTTAAAAGGAATTGATGATGCAATCAGTTCCATTATAATTATAGAATAAAGAAAAAGTGTTTTGTCTGACTCAGGATGATGTGGAAGGAGACTACACTATCAAGACAACCCAAATTCCCCTTTTTCATCTCCCTCCGCTAATTTAATTTTGTTAAAACTTAAAGTGCTTCAAATAATGCATCACTGCCGCTTTTGTTTAGAGGTTTTAATATAGAAGCGGGAATGGTACAGTATCAATGATCCTGAAATCCTATTTAAATTCGTATTTTAAGAGTATACACTGAAAATTCGATATTATTAAAAAAAATAAAATAATTTATCACATGGGGAACAAAAAAAGAGTAAAAAATAGAAATAAAAAAACAAACAAAAAAAAATAAATCAGCGAAATCTAAAGTGACCAACATTACAGATATCATCAAAAAGCAGTGAGTGACAGAAGTACGGAGCCGATTGCCACCACGTAATGCCGGAGGAGGAGACGCTGAAGTGGGCTAAAGCATTAGCAACCCGATTACCTTCTCTGTATATGTGGGTAATCACGACGAACATCTACGAGCACTGTTGCAAACATTTCAACCAGTCTTGATGGACGGACCAAGGAATGTTGGTAGATTGTGACTTTAGTTTATTAACCACTAACAAGGACTCAGACTCAATCCAAAGCCCGTGCTAGTTCTTCTCCCAAGCCAGGTCAACTGCAAAAATTACCACCTTCAGCTCAGCAATATAAGCATAAGAGGAAGCAATCGGGAATGCAAAACACCCTTTGGAAAATCCTCTAGACGATCATAATACTCAACCAGCGCCGGTAGGGAACCCAGTGCAGATCCGTCAACATTAACCTTCAGCCAATAAGGCGGTGGGGGAATCCATTTCACCGAGATGATGTTAGGTGCACGGGGAGGTCTAATTGGGATCTAAAGACGAGCCAGGATCACTGCGTCACGCTAGGAGAGACATCAACCCGAACTACCAAACCGAGCTTCATGAATTAGCAGCTGAATGGAACGGATTGCAACTGAAGTTGATGGTGATAAATCATTGAACAGAGTTTCATTTCTGATCTTCCAAATGAGCCAGACACATGAGACGACCGCTGAGCTCCAATGTGCATCAACCTGCGTCGCAAACGTCATGCATCGAAGATTGTCAAAAAAGGAGACAAATGAAGGAAAGATGACAATTGAACGATTGAAAATCCTCCCAATTTCATGCCAAAGCGCCCCTTTAAGAGCTTGATGTTTCCAAGGGGAATCTCCTTTGGAGAAAGTAACGCGCCCAATTACTGAGTGTTTGCAAAAATTGAGCCGCTCATTGTAAATAGCCTGTTGAATTTTAATTGCCCTAAAACCTCCCTCATCGGAGATTTGAGGTTGAATGGAGCCCGGAATCGATGAAGAAGCCATCGCGCTGGTGAGTGTTGCCGCATAAGTTTTACGCCTAGTGTTAGGGATTTTAGACGCATCGGAGGCCGGTCCAAGAGTACCCATCGGAAGCTTCGTAGGTTGTTGGCAGACCAAATGTTTGAGGAAAGCGGAACGGGAGAACAGATGAGCAATTGAGAAAGAGGCCTCCGGCCTCGGAGGAGCCATGGCGGTAGCCGGCAAGCGCAGGGACGATGAGGGGGTTAGGTCATGGGTTCTCAATAGATTCCAAATCGTTTTAAACATCTGTTTCAATACTTATGATTTGTAAATATAATTTATTTGATATTATTAGTAGGAATGAGGTATTAAATACTCATTTCACCTACACGTATAAAATAACATTAATTAACTCCAACATTTATAAAATAGTTTAATTATAGCATCCTTTAATTACATCGAAAAAAGAAGAAAAAAGAAAAGAAAAGAATGTAAGAGTTTAATTGACATCATTTCGTTTCATAAACGTTTAAGATAAATTGAAATAATTTCATAAACGTTGGAGTTAAATTGATGCTATTTTATACGTGGAGTCAAATTGACACTTTCTCAATAAAGTTGAAGTCATATTGATACCTTATCTCTTATCTCTTATTATTATTCTTATTATATCTGAAAGGATTATTTACAAATAGATCAAATACAGTTAACATGTTATTTCATTAAGCAGAATTGGGTTGTTGCAGCGAAAGAAATCGAACTGTGATTCTTTACAGTGGTGGAGCCATGATTTCGTACATAAGGGGGCCTAATGGGTTGGGCAAATTTTTTGAGCCTCTTGTATGAAAAACTTTTTCATTTTGATGAATTTAACTATAAAATTAAATGTATCCAACGTGAAAATAACAGGTTTGGCAAAAAAATTAGCCTCTTGTATGATAAAACTTCTTCGTTTTGGTGTATTAACTTTACAATTAAAAGTGTCCAACGTGAAAATCATAGACATTTTAATTTTCTATAAGTTCAATGCTAATTTTCTAAATTAAAATCCCAAATCATACCCCATAAAATTAGATAATAATATTAACACTTTGATTTAAAGAAAATTTTGACTTTTTTGATTAGGGGAAAAAAATTAAACTGGATAATGACTTTTTGATTAAGGAGAAAAAACTGAAATTGGTGAATTTTTTTATAAGGGGGAAAATTAGAGAAAAAATAAGGGTTTGGATAATAATTTTTTTTTTTATTATTAAAGAAAAAGGAACAAAATTAAAGAAGTGGAGGTTTGAAACAAGAACCGCCTTGAACATACTTGAACATAGAGAGTTTTTAACTCATCTTTTAACCAATTCTATTGAGTTATTCTTTTTGTTTTATTTCACATTTGGCTAGGACGGCACCACCCCTACTCAGTGGTGGTGCCGGAGACTGGGGGGATTTGACCCTCCCGGATCCTAGGCTATCCCCACTCCTGATTCTGTATTAGCAGCCGCACAACTCCTACATCGAAGTTTTTCAAGAGAAGCGATAAATCCACGAATTAAGAATATATATATATATATATATATATATATATATATATATATATGGGTTCACTCTTAATGGGTATTACCCATCCATGGGTACCTAGAAAAATGTGTGTAGAGATTTTTTAATTAATGTAATTTATTACTCAATTATTTTGTTTCAATTTATTTTCTCTCTCATAATAAATATTTTCTAGGAAATAAAAAATATGAATCTTGAAAGTTAGTGTCTTTTTGAAAAAAGTAATTTCAATTAATTTTATTTCATGTGGCACATTAACCAATACAAAATTAATTATGTAAAATCAATTAGTTAATTATTTTTTATTTAATTATTTATGTGAAATTCTAGACCACAAAATATAATTTTAGACCTTAAAATATAAACACTAAATCCTAAATTATACTAAGAACTAAACTCTAACGTAACATAACGTAACGCAACATAACGTACGCAACGTAACACAGCACAACGAAACGTAACGTAACATAACGCAACGTAACAAAACGTAACGTAACGTAACATCATGTAGCAGAACGTGACATAACAGAATGTAATGTAACGTGATATAACATAACATAACATAACGTGGTGTGATGTAACGTAATGTAACGTAACGTGGTGGGACGTAACGTAACGTAATATCACCAAACGTAACATAACTTAACATGAAGTAATGTAAGGCAACGTAATAATATAAGCTCAATTTATAAATCTTTAGGATTGCAATCTCAATTTATGAATCTTAGAATGGTAAGCTCGATCTATAAACCCTTAGGATTGTAAGCTTAATTTGTAAATCCTTAGGTTTTGTTTTACTTCTTTATGCTTTCATTTATTTATAAACAATCATCAAGCTTATAATCTCTTACTAACGTAACGTAATAAATATAAGATCAATTATAAATCCTTAGGATTGTAAGCTCAATTTGTAAATTCTTAGATTTTTTTTATTTATTTCAATAAGCTTTCATTTATTTATAAACAAGCACTGAGCTTACAATCCCTAACATAACATAACCTAAAGTAAGGTAATGTTACATACCTTAATGTAAAGTAACGTAATATAACGTAACATGACATAACTTAATGCTACCAAAGTAACCTAACTTAACGTTACCTAACATAACCTAAAGTAACATAATGTAATGTAATATAATGTATCGCAACATAACGTAACTTAACATGACGTAATGTAACGTAACGTAATAGATATAAGCTCAATTTCTAAATCTTAGGATGGTAAGCTCAATCTATAAATCCTTAGGATGGTAAGCTCAATTTGTAAATCCTTAACTTTTTTACTTTTTTTAGCTTTCGTTTATTTATAAATAATCAGTAAGCTTACAATCCCTAACGTAACGCAACGCAACGAACGCAGCGCAACGTAACGTAACGTAATAAATATAAGCTCAATTTATAAATCTTTAGCTTTTGTTTTATTTCTTTAAGCTTTAATTTATTTATAAACAATCTTTAAGCTTACAATCCTTAACGTAACGTAACGTGACTTAATGTAATGTAACTTAATGTAATGTAATGTAACTTAACGTTATGTAACTTAAACATGACGTAATGTAACATAACATAATAAATATAAGCTCAATTTATAAATCATTAGGATTGTAAACTCATTCTATAAATCTTTAGGATTGTAAGCTTAATTTGTAAATCCTTAGTTTTTTTACTTCTTCAAGCTTTCATTTATTTATAAACAATCATTAAACTTACAATCCCTAATGTAACATAACGTAACATAATGTAACGTAATATAACTTAATGTTATGTAACTTTACGTGGCGTAACGTAATGTATCGTAACATAACATATTAAACAATCATTAATCCTTTCTTGACGCTATCATTTATTTATAAATAGTCATTGAGCTTACACAATCCCTGACGTAACGTAACATTTTGGGATAAGGTGCAAAGATACCCCTAACATTTACCATCATAAGAAATTTTACTCCTAACATCTAAAATGTTGCCATTTGACCTCTAACGTTTATAGTCAAGAGCAATTTTACCCTAATGTTGACAAATTGGGGTGTCAATTTCAGACATCATTATAAAACAAATATATGCTATTAATTGTTTTGTACCAATTGCATATCAATTGGTTATAAAAAAAAAGGATGTTGCTATTAGCCCCTCAAATTGCTAGTTACCACCTCTATTAGACAATTTTGCCCTTTTAATATTTTTGCATCAAAACTGAAATTTTGCATTTTGGGGTTAAGAATTTTTTTACCCTAGAGGGTCACGAAAACCATCTGGCCAATTCTTTCGACTCGTAATCATCCATTTCTGGGGTTCTCGGATTGTCACGCATCAATTATTTTCATAATTTCAGTTTTGATCGGAAGAGAGAACCAATTAAAAGTTTTTGAAAGAAAAATGTGAAAAGGGCAAAAATATCAATATGTGAGCGGTGATAAGTAATTAGGGGGCGGTGAGTAGCAATCCACACAAAAATATGAATTTTTGTGATTTAATAATCAAATTAGAGATTAATATTTTTATATCAGCCGAAATATTTGAATTTTTTTCCAACTCGTACAAAATACATATATTTAAAAAAATTACGTTTAATCATATATTTATGATTTATTACTAATTAGTGATAAAATCACGAAAATCTGAAATGTGGATGTCAAGATTTATGACCAAGAAGACATTTCGATGAATTATTTCTCAAATTGATCCAACTTATTAACGTTAACGGTAAAATTACTCTTGCTGCTAAAAGTATGGATAAAATTGCACCATTTTA
The DNA here is from genome assembly GCF_963576675.1 of Euphorbia lathyris. NCBI lineage: Eukaryota > Viridiplantae > Streptophyta > Magnoliopsida > Malpighiales > Euphorbiaceae > Euphorbia > Euphorbia lathyris. Next base: position 27,770,489 of record NC_088915.1, read on the forward strand.
GACGTTATGAATAAAATTGCTTTAGCCTTAAACGTTAAGAATATTTTTTCACCTCATCCCAAAATTTTAGGTAAAAAATTATTTGATACTTAATTCCTAAAATCATAATTGAGCATCATTGAAGACTATTTGTGGGTTGAATATGAGTAAACTTGAATACGTTTTTTTATAAAAAAGAAAAAAAGAAGAAGCTTATTTTAGATATAGTACCACTGATCATAACTTAAGAACATTTGAGTGATATAATCCATTAGTTTAATGGAAGGAGATAAAGTGTGGACTTTTCATATAAACGAAATCAAAAACACTATGTTTTTTATTGCCACAAATGCAAGTTCCAATGGTAGAATTATTACTGACTTTAAGGATTTTATTGACTTTTATAATCCGAATTTAACGAGGGAAAAAAAAAATACTACTTTGTTGTATTAATATTTGCACATTATTCTAAGTATACACGGATGAGTATTACTTATTGAGAAATAATCCATATATATATATATATATATATAATCCACATATATATATATAGAGAAGGCCGTGATAATTTTAAGAGATGAAGAGAGACAACTCTTTCCATCTCAACCTATGTTATGTCTCTAGGGTTAGGGTTATGTGGGTAGCTAACTATTTATAGCTTGTAATTAAGGTAAAACCTAATTACTCACATAACCTTGATCCAACCTATTCAAGTTATCAACATATAGTGTTTGACCCCCGATTAATTATTTTCAACATGTCTCACTCGCATTTAACAAAACATATTCCTTATATCGTTTTGATTAATACTTGTAAATAATTCATACGGTCAATATACGATCGAAAGCTCTAGGACTACTAGTTGGGGATATATAACAACTTGAGTAATATGTATTGAATCTAGTACCACACTCGTTGGAGATATATAGCTTGTAGATTGAAGATGTATTGTAACAAATTGCATGCATATCTTATATCCATTATCACATCCACATTTTCATTTTCATTGTATGAATATCTTAATTAATTAATAGATGGAATGGATATAAAAATAAAAAATCTTTTAACTAAAATTAAATATATTTTTTAATTTGCGTAGTAAAGTTGACTATGCTGCTAAATAACATTAAATTTTCTCTAATTGCTGAGAAGAGGGGTTAAATGATTTTTACGGTTGTCTCAAAATATAGTCATCCAACTTCCATTTATTTCAGTAAAATACTTCAATTTTAAATTTTTTCTCAATAAAATGACACCATCGATTTCAAGAATAAGAAAACCTTGAAAAAATAATGTGGCTGCTATATCAATATTAGTAAATTTTTACTACTGACTGAAAAGATACATGACTGTACATGTCAACGGTTGTTATTAAAAAATTTAATTTTTTTTGAAACTTTAACTCAAACAAACTCATCCCAGTTAACTTTTAGTCGGTCAGCAGGTTGACTATTGTTGATATAAAATCCACGTTATATATTCAGTGTTTTTTATTATCACGAAGTCATTAGAATGATTTTATTGAGATAAAATTTAAAATTAAATGATTTTAATTAAAATAAATTAAAGTTGAATTATTATTTTGAGATAATTATGAAAGTTAAGTGACCAGTTATGCATTTAACCGAGAAGAGGGTGACATCATGGTCTATAAGGATATGGTCCGCATTATCGGACAGTAAGGATGAGCAGAAATCTTTTCGAAAGATTATGCAATTAATTATTCTTCCATAATGACATGTTTATATTGTAAAAATTTCAATTATACAAATTCTTTATTGATTGATATCAATTGCAGATTATCTATTGACAAGACAAAGATGGTTCTCCTCACCTATGCTTGGAAAATAATAGACTATCACACAATTTCATCTCAAATCATAAAACTGATATCATATGTGGGGTCAGATCAGATCAACTTTTTTTTTTTTTGAAACCCAGATCAGATCAACTTAAAATTACATTATACATGAGTTGAATTTATATATATATATATATATATGGTAACAACGGAGGGGTTACAACCCCGGGAGCAAAAAATGAAACAGAAACAAAAAAAAAGATACTATCCGGTACGAGTCATCCTAGGGATAGAAGTACCACATAAATCTGAAAAAATGATATCTTGGATGCCTGCAGGAGGCACCTCAAACTCGTGAAGGCTCAAAGCCAAACTTCCTGCGTAGTTCGCCATCCAATCAGCAGCTCGGTTACCCTCACGTAACACATGTACAAGCTCAACCTCCCAACCACGGCTATACAGCTTACGGCATTCGGAGATCAACCAAAAGAAGCTATGTCTATGATCCGTGCCATCCCTTATTAAACGTATAACAACTAAAGAATCCATCTTAAACACCATTCTGCGATAGTTTCTGACCCAAGCAAATTTTAGGCCAAAAAATAGACCCCAAAGCTCAGCTAAAACTGCCGTGCAAACTCCAAGATTAATCGCGAAACCACCAAGCCACATACATTTATCATCACAAGCAACACCATCTGCCATAGCAAAACTCGGGTTACCCTTGCTAGCGCCATCACTATTAATTTTAACCCAGCCAACTTCAGGGGGTTTCCAACCCACCAAAACTTCTCTAACCGGTAAAACCCCCAGGCGTCACTCAACATTGAAAGCCTGATAAAATTCTTTTGCTTTCCCATACACGAATTCTGGTTTGTTAAGGCAATTAGTCGCATTTGGATCGAAGATAGCCGCACATCTCCATTTCCACAACCACCATAACACAACCGAGAAGAGAATAGACCACTCCATCCCATGCCATTTAACCTTTTTAGACAGACCGGACATCAGCCAGTCCTGCAGATCTAAACCAAAAAAATTCCCCCACTCAGGCTCTGCAAGGATCCTCTTCCAAACCTCCGATGCTAGGACGCAGTCCCTTAAAATATGCAGCACCGTCTCCGAGCGGCCACAGTTACCATATGCGTCGTCTTCACTTAAGTGCTGGGCAACATGCGTTGCATTAGCCATTACCCCATCACAAAACAAAAGCCAAACAAAATATCGCAGCCTCTCGGGAACCTGCAGGCTCCAAATAAGCTTCCAAGTTTCATGAGAGTGATTCGAAATTACCCGCCTTTGGGCAAGCTTGAAAGCTGAAGCGACGCTGAAGATCCCCGTACTCGTACAACGCCATCTCCATGAATCACCGTTATTAGCATCAGGGAGAAGAACGATTGAGGAGAAAAACAAAAGTGTCAAATACGGGAGAAACTGACTGAACGCATCCCAGTCCCAGCCTCCATTCTCTCTCCAGCAAGAGTCCATATAACGGTCCGGATCATCAACAGGGGGAGCCGTAATACAAACTTCAAGGAGCGTTGAATTACCAACACAAGGGCCAGTCCAGAATTTAGTGTTCCGTCCATTATAGACCAGTCTTTCCAACCCCAGCTTAAGAATATCGAAGCCCTTCCCAATACATTGAAAAACATGACTAAAATTAGGTGGAACACGCACATTTCGAATATCCATAGAGCTACGCATATACCGGTTCCGCATTACTTGAACCTATAGATCATGATCCTCGGTAATAAGCCTCCAGCCTAGCTTTGAAACCATTGCAAGATTAAACTCTCGAGTAGGCCTGATGCCCAAGCCACCAGCGCTACACGGGATACAAACCCTATCCCAACTTACCAAATGAATTTTCCGAGATTCCCCTGAACCACCCCATAAAAACTTTAGATTCAGCCTGTCAAGATGATTAAATACACTCACTAGTAATAATGTTGTTTGCATAATGTGTTGAAACACCTTTCCATATGATTTTGATTTGACAAAATTATTTAAGTAAAATTAAATATATTCTAAACACACTAAGTTTAAATGTTTTGATTTATTCTACTAATGTGTTTGTTCAATGTTGAGTTAAATTGTTTATAAGACATAAAGATTAAAAGGCCCAAAACCCAATACGGAAGTCAAAGCCCAAGTCAAACAATTCAAGGCAACTCGGCCCGCGTATGTCAAAATGCTGTCGTTATGTACAAAACGCAGCTCAGTGGAAGAAGGATCTAGAAGACCTTCATTGAACAACTTCGGGATGAAGCTGCTGAGTTGAATCGACAAAGAGTACAAGAGAGCAGCTGAGCAAGAACAACTTCCAGACAAAGTGTTTCCACTTTGGGTAAAGTTCAGAAGACACAGAACGCTGTCTAGTTGACCTTACCATAAATGGAGAGACATTCTACCGAGCTGACTAAAAGCTGCTCAACACTGACCGAGGACAGAAGATACTCAAATCTGATTGGTCGAGAGCTCTGAGCAAGACTGAGTGACAACGACAGGAAGCCGTTTCCCTCCAACGGTTATTTTGAAATTCGAAATGACCGATGTCTTAGACGTCTCTATAAATAGAGCCCTTCAGTTGCTTCATTAAAAACAGAACTTGATCAAGCCATTACGCTGACCAAAATTCTACTCAAAGTTCTGCAAGAAAAAGCAAAGCAATCTTACACCAAATTTCATATCTTTCGTGTAAAAGTCTAGAGTGATTATTCAATCATCTAAGGTGTCTTAGCAATTGTTGTTTAGGACAAACACTTATCATTTCTAGAATTAGAAAGGAGAGGCTGAGTACTCGGTTATAGTACTCAGCGTGAGTTTAGGAGTGAGTAGAGGTATAGAGGAAGGTACTCTTGTTATACTCAGCTTCTAAGTTGTAAAAGGTTTGATGCTCTACCGTTAAAGAGCTCAGTAGAGAATTTGAAATCTCAGAACGTGTTCCGGGGATAGGACGTAGGCTTGGAGGTCGGACCTGGATAAATCTGCTGAGTAATATCTTTCTAACCTTAAACTCCTTAATATATATATTGCTTGCTTAAACAAAACTGACCAAGTAAAAAGGTCAAGGTGAGTTGTGCGCATTGAATATCTGAGCTCAGGAATAGACCCTAAGTGCTATCCCCTGACTCAAGTAAAGAAACTGACCTAGTCACCAGTTGACTAAGCCAGTGTCTTGCTATTCACTCAACGCCGCTGTTAAAACCTTTTTCTGAAGAAAAAGAAGTCCGCCCTAAAGAAAAATTTTAAATAGTTCCTCACCCCCCCCTTGGAACTATACTTGTAACGTTATAAGGGACCAACAAGTGGTATCAGAGCTTAAAAGCTCACTGTAAAAGGTTTAACCACCTTGAGCTGATCCCCACTATGGGCGAAAACAGCACTCGGTTTCTCCCAGGAAACCAAACAACTCAGATCTTACCTGAGGGGCTGTCCATTACTCGGCCTCCCCTATTCTTTGGGTCTAACTATACCTTCTAGAAGAATAGGATGAAAAATTTCATTCAGGCTACAAATATGAGTGCCAGACTATCCATAGTCCAAGGCCCATTTGTACCTGTCGAAGTTGTGGCTGGCCAAACAGTGGTTAAAGCTGAGGCCAAATGGGCAATGGATGATCTCAAGAAGCTACAAAATCACGCTTCGGCTATAAACATGCTTCACTGTGCGCTCGATGCTGCAGAATATAATAAAATTTTAAGTTGTGAGTCGGCGCAAGAGATCTGGAAGAAGCTGGAGGTCACCTACGAAGGAACCAATAAAGTAAAGGAGTCCAAGGTGAACCAGCAGATGAGACTGTACGAGCTGTTCGAAATTAACGATGATGAGGGAATATCTGACATGAATGCAAGGTTTACAAACATCATCAATGAGCTAAAGAGACTTGGGAAGATCTTCACTGAGGAAGAACAAGTCAAGAAGATTCTTAGGAGTCTTCCTAAAGACTGGCAAGCAAAGAAGACCGCTGTTGAGGAAGCTCGGGACTTAACCACCTACAAATATGATGAGCTCATCGGCTCGCTGCTGACCCATGAGATATCAATGAAAAACTTCAAGGTGAAGGAAAAGTCTGAAGATAAGAAGCAGAAGTCTCTTGTCATGAAAGCTGACTCCACTGATGGGAACTCAATAGATGACGAAGAGATGGCTATGTTCACCAGAAAGATGAAAAGGATATTCAGAAAGAATGACAAATATTCTAAGAAGCCTTACAGAAAGTTTGATAAGTATAAAGCTGACTCAAGTGACAGCAAATACAAAAAGGACAGCTCAAAGCCCATTACATGCTTTGAATGTCATCAAACTGGCCATATCAAGTCAAGCTGCCCCACGCTGAGGAAAGAAAAGAAGAACGGCAAAAAGGCAATGGTGGCAACATGGAGCGACAATGATGAGTCTTCATCAACAGAAGCTGAGGCCACCGAGTCAGCGAAGATATGCTTCATGGCTGACGAACTTGCTGAGCCGTGCGTCTCTGAGCATGCTGACCCCTCCATTGCATCTGATGATGAGGAGCAATCAAATGAGGTAATATCACTACCCGTGCTCAGAACTGAAATGGTTAATGCCCTGAGTGACCTCTACACACTTGTCAAATAGTGTAATAAAAATGTTAGAGCACACAGCAGGCGATGTGACGAGGTTGAGGAGGTCAAACTAAGTGACCTTCGATATCTTCTTCAGGACAACTCAGATTTGCATAGTAACATTGGAATTATGTAAAAGCTTGTCTCTGAGGTCCAATCAGATTCTAAGAAACTGAGGAAGGACGTCACATCCATTCAGAACCAACTAAAGGTTCCAAACAAAAGAAATATTCCTCTGAATACTCAGTACCGAAGTACTGGTCAGCAGAGATGGAATCCTCAGCGGAATGTCCAGTGTGACTTCTGTGGGAAGAAAGGACACACCACAAAGGTGTGCTGGCACGCTCAGCACTGGGGTGCTGACCAGTCAGTGAGAAATCCTAAACGGAAGGTCAGCTGTGACTTTTGTGGAAAGAATGGCCATACTGTCCATGTATGTTGCCATAAAATAAAATATGATGCTTTACCTGTTGAACCTAACAAGCAAGGACCCAAAAAGAATTGGGTACCTAAGAGTAACTAGTTACATTGCAGGTAAGCCTGAGATGTGCCGAGAAGTAAAAAATGTGGTATATTGACAGCGCATGCTCAAGGCATATGACTGGTGATGAAACTCAGTTCATCACATTCGAGCATAAATGAGGAGGAAGCGTAAGTTTTGGAGACAACAAAAAGGGTAAGATAGTAGGGTCAGGAACCGTTGGAGGTAATCCTACTATTGAGTCAGTCTCCCTAGTCAGCGGACTCAAATATAACTTACTCAGCGTAGCTCAGCTATATGACAATGGGAGAAAAGTTATATTTGATGACACTGGATGTAAAATATTCGAGGGTAAAACTAATGAGTTAATTTTAACTGCCCCTCGCATTGATAATGTCTTCATGCTGAACTTGGAGAAAAAGTTCTCAAAAACTGTATGCTTAGTTTCAAAGGAAGAAAATTCCTGGCTATGGCACAGGAGACTTGGTCATGTAAGCATGGACCTCCTGGCCAAATTAGCAAGAAAGCAATTGGTTGAGGGACTGCCAGAACTTAAATTTGAAAAAGATCAATTATGCCACGCTTGCCAAGCTGGAAAACAAACCAAACAATCTTTTCATAGCAAAAACATTGTCTCAACTAAGCGTCCGTTAGAATTACTACACTTGGATCTCTTCGGTCCAGTCCAGCCGCTGAGTCTGGGTGGAAGAAGATTTTCCTTGGTTATTATAGATGACTTCTCTCGGTACACTTGGGTCATCTTGCTGAGTAGCAAGGATGAAACCTATGAGACATTTTCAAATTTGGTTAGATAAAGACCTAAAATTGTCTCACATCCGAAGTGATAATGGTGGAGAATTCAAAAACCAACAGTTTGTTGAATTCTGTGAAGCCACCGACATTGACCATAATTTCTCTGCTCCTAGGACGCCTCAACAACATGGGGTTGTTGAAAGGAAGAATAGAACCTTGGTTGAAATAGCCAGGACAATGCTGAGTGAGCATAGGCTTCCAAAGTACTTTTGGGGAGAAGCTGTTAACACAGCGTGCTATATTCTTAATAGGGCTCTTGTTAGACCTATACTAAAGAAAACCCCCTACGAACTTTGGAAAGGACGAAAGCCCAACATTGGATACTTTCATGCCTTTGGCTGTAAATGTTTTATTTTAAACACCAAAGATAGCCTAGCTAAGTTTGACTCAAAAGCTGATGAAGCTATCTTTTTAGGCTACTCAACAAACAGCAAAGCATACCGAGTTTTTAATAAACGAACTCAAGTTTTAGAAGAGCCAGTACATGTTGAGTTCGACGAAACTAACCCTGCAGGAAGATATCTGCCGCTGACCGAGGATGATCCACACTCAGTACCCACTGATCAAGATACAGCCGCTGAGTCATTCCCTCAAGGGCTGACCAAAGGTAAAAGTGAACCAAATATAGTTTTCACTGACCAGTCTTCACCTGCAGAGATTGTTGAAACACAGACATCATAAGACATAAATCTACCAAAGGAGATAAGAATTCCAAGAGGGCACTCAGAGAGTGCAATCCTTGATGCCGCTGAGAATACCCTGATGACAAGAAACCAACTCAGGAGATACCTCAGCAATGTAGCCTTCGTCTTAGTTCAGGAACCTAAGAACTTCGCTGATGTTGAGGAAGATGAATTCTGGATGAGCGCAATGCAAGAGGAACTTGACCAATTCAGAAGAAACGATGTATGGGAGCTAGTGCCACATCCAAGGAGTCAGAAGACCATTGGAACAAGATGGGTCTTCCGCAACAAGCTGGATGAGCAAGGAAACGCAGTCAGGAATAAAGAAAGGCTTGTAGCTTAGGGCTATAGTCAGTAAGAAGGTATTGACTACAGTGAGACCTTTGCCCCAGTGGCAAGGCTAGAGGCTATTAGAATTTTATGCGCTTATGCAAGCTATATGAACTTTAAACTGTTTCAAATGGATGTTAAGAGTGCATTCCTTAATGGAGTTATAAACGAGGAAGTTTATGTTAATCAACCTCCAGGGTTTGAGGATCCTAAATTCCCAAACCACGTTTATAAACTCAAAAAGGCTCTGTACGGCCTCAAGCAAGCACCACGTGCTTGGTATGAGAGGCTGACCAGTTTCCTGCTGACTAGAAACTATGTCAGGGGCAAAGCTGATACAACCTTATTCATTAAGAGAAAGGGTAAAGATACCCTGCTGGCTCAAATATATGTTGATGATATTATTTTCGGTGCTACTAATGAGTCAATGTGCAAGGAATTTAGCAAGCAAATGCAGACTGAGTTTGAAATGTCGATGATGGGAGAACTCAACTTCTTCCTTGGACTTCAAATCAAACAAGGGAAAAATGGCATCTTCATCAGTCAAGCTAAATATGCCAAGGAGATATTGAAGAAATATGATCTTGAAAATTGCAAGCCAATATCCACTCCTATGGGCACTAACACTGTCCTTTGCGCTGATGAGAATGGTAAGTCGGTAGACAGCAAATTGTATCGAGGTATGATAGGCTCTCTACTTTACTTAACAGCAAGTAGACCGGACATTTAGTTCTCAGTATGCTACTGTGCTAGATATTAATCTAACCTTAAGGAATCTCATTACATAGCTGTAAAAAGAATCCTTAGATATTTGCAAAGCTCAGTGAACGCAGGTTTATGGTATCACAACTCATGGTTTTACACTCGTTGGATACACTGACGCTGACTATGGAAGAGATAAGCTAGAACGGAAAAGCACCTCTGGAGGATGTCATTTCTTAGGAAGCTGTCTTGTATCCTGGTTCAGCAAGAAGCAGGCGTCAGTAGCCCTGTCTACCACTGAAGCTGAGTACATTGCTGCTGGACACTGTGTTGCTCAAGTCATATGGATTAAGCAACAGCTTGAAGACTATGGTGTTCAAACAAAGACAATTGAGGTCAAATGTGACAACAAAAGTGCAATTGATCTATCCAAGAACCCAATTCAACACAGCAGGATGAAGCATGTCAGCATAAGACATCACTTCATTAGAGACCATGTACTCAAGGGTGAGATAAAGCTGACCTACGTCCCAACGGATGAGCAGCTTGCGGATATCTTCACAAAGTCACTGGCTCGAGAACAGTTCAGCATACTGAGAGAAGCCATTGGTATGTTTAATCCTCTTCAGTAAATTCCAGCTCTTAATATAGACTCATGCTGAGTGAATTAACATGCTGAATGATCTATTGTTTGCTGAGTGAATAAATATATGCTGAGTGTTTAATGTTAAATAAATGAATATCACATACTGAGCAAACACTGGCACCGAGTAGTTATCTCAAACTGAGAAATCATCCGTATGTATAAAACTGACCACTCAGAATATAAAACGCTTAGTATTCTAAACGCTGAGTATAAGATCCATTGCATTTAATGCTAGAGCACGCGAATAGCCACCTAGGATGACGTATGCGCCGAATATGTCATAAAAGCCAGGATCATTGTCAGTTGATAATCCCAAGGCAAAACTGACATATGGATTCGATAAGATCCACTTTTCACCGCTATAAATAATGGGCAAATCCCCATTGTTATATCTTTACACTTACCGAATTCTCTGGCAAAACATTCTCTCTCTAAAACTCTCAAAGCTTCCCAATCTTTTTCTGAAACTATGACTAAGGTTTTCGTTAACATCTCTTGTGCCGGTCACCCCAAGACCAGTTCCGATGAACCCTCCAGGCAAACTACTTCGCCTGAAACCACAAAGGTCACTACGCCGAGTAAAGGCAAAGCTGGCTAAGCCACCTCCTCGAAGGGAAAACTGACCAAAATCAGAACCTATACCAAGGTATTCGACAACGTTAGAGAATGGAAGATTGACTTCTCTAGATGGGTCTCAGAAGCCTTCGTAGAAACTGAGCAACCCTTCTGCGAATGGATATCGAAGAATGGCTGGACCGAGCTGTTCTCCATTAGAGATCACACCTACCCTGACCTAGTAAGGGAGTTCTACCACAATCTCCGAGTTGCTGATGATAACCAGGACTATCTAGTAACTGTGGTAAAGGAAAAGACCATTTTTATAAACCCTACCTATCTTGCTAACTTGCTGAAGTTAAAGAATGAGGGAACAAAACTGAGGCGGTCTGGGGATCACGAAGGAACTGGGTACAATACCACCTTCTGCAAGCCCGCTGGCCACTCTGGAGAAATCTCCAGCACCTCAATGGGTCAGCACCAAAAGATGGCCCACTATCTGCTGACCTACTACATTTATCCCAAGATCAACTGCACTACCTCAGCAACGAATTTTGAGCAATGCTTCATATGCTGACATACAAGCCGATCAACATGCCAGTATTCTTGATCGCTGGTTTCCAAAGGAGCACTAGAACTCTTAGGCTGGGCTCGCTCATCACCAGAATCCTCTTAGATCATCAAATTGATCTATCTAAGGAAACTAAGGCTAGAGGATCTGAGATAACCGCTGCTTCGCTAAGGGCTTTAAAGTTCAATCAGCCAATTAAGAAAGGCAAAATTACTGATGAGGCTGATGAGGAGACAACTGTCCCAAAGAAGGGCAAAAGGACAAAGGCTCCAGCTGTCCGAAAGAGGAAAGCTGTTGGGACTCCTTCAAAGAAGGCTGAGCCTCAGGCCAAGAAGCCTAAGTCAGCTGCTGAAAAAGGTCAGGAGAGACTTAAGTCAGTTGAGAAGAGGAGCAGGCAAGATGAGCCTGAAATAGAGGAAAGAATAGATGCTGATGAGCAACCTCAAAAGAAGTAGAAGTCTTCTACGCTGACCCCTATTAATGCTATCCCCACTGACATCATCGTTCCTGGTGATTCTCACTACACTCAGTGTCAAGGAACTGAAGCTGAGCATCAAAAAGATGATGTGGAAATGGATGATCACTTCATCACCCAGGTGGAAGAAGAACTAGATAACGATGATCAGGATGATCAGGAAGCAGAAGAAGAAGCAAGCGGTCAGGATGACGCTGAGGACGCTGAGGAGATAGCTAGTGAAGAAGAAGCCGCTGACCCAACTAATACTGAGCTGGGTACAGATAAAGAACAAGAACAAGCTGACCAGCTTAATGCTGATCAAGAAGAAACTTCTCCCTCTCACTCAGGAGAGTCTATCCAAGCTGACACTCCGCCTCGCAGAAGAAGATTAGTTAAGGCAAGTCAGAAGTCTGTCATTGACCTTCCTGTTCAAAAACCGACTAAAGATCCTTCTTCTCTCAAGCTGAAGTTTTTCAGTAAGCAAACCCCTTCTTCTCAACAAGCTTCTCTTGAAAAGCAAGCCTCTGTTTCTTCACCAAAGGAACAAGCCGACTTGAATGCTTCCGCAAACTCAACGAGTGAGATCGAGCAAGTTCTAGTTAATGCTGTTGCTCCAACCACTGTGATGACTCAGAATATTCCTGCACCAATCACCACTGACTGCATCAGGATTACTACTTCACCGACCATCACTACTGCCGATCAATCCACCCTTCCAGAAAATCAAGTACAGCTTGAAAACACACTTCCAGTCACTGACCCAATCATAACTCTGACTCCTCCACAAACTGGTCATACTGAGGAAATAAGGCAACATGATGATGAATCCCTCAACTATCTCTATGCCACCGAGACTGGTAGAAAACTCATCAACTCGGTGCAGTCATTCATTAAGGACATTAATCAATCTGCTCAACCTACTGTTGGGTCTAGTAACAATGCATCAACACAGCTGTCCCAAGTCACTCAGCTTATAAATGAGGTTAAAGGACTGAAGGATCTGCTAAGTGATATGATTTCAATTCAATCACATCAGCCCAAGCAGGACTCCATAACCAAGCTGGCTGAGCTCCAACTGACAACGGTTCAACATCTTAACACTCTTCAAGGCCAATTTCAGACCTTGTCAGCTGAGAACACCCATTATGCAACTTCTGATGAAGTTAAGATGCTTTTCGCCCAGCTTCACACTGAGCAAATCAAGACCAACAATCAGCTGGCCTCCTACTCTCAATGCTCGGTGGAGCAAATAAGCGAAGCAGTTCGTCTGCTGAACTTAAATAAACAAGAGATGGACACTGACCAGATGATGCAAAATGAGATTCTGGTCACTACCCAAAGGACCTTCATCAAGTTCTTGCTGCATTGACAAATTCAATTACTTGGGTAGGTAAGTCACAAGCCTCTATACTGGAACTACTCAGCGCCGCTGAAATCGGCATACCAAAAGAGGTCTTGAATGAAGGCGTTATTGTCTTTGACGGCATTAATGAAAGCGCCGATAAACTTAAGGAGCTGTCCGCCGTGCTAACCGCCGCTGTCTTAACCGACTCTTTTAGAATTCCTGATCCTCCCGATGTTGACAAAACGGGGGAGAAAGAACAGGCTAGAACTCAGCTGGAGGCTCCTAGAAGCAGTCAGTCCAAGCAAAAGAAAAAGAAGTAGAAATAGGCTAGGCTTTGTCTTTAACTTAGTCTGTAGTCCTATGTTCCTTTATGATCATCTTTTTGCTATGTATGCTGACTACTTTACTTAATACAATACTTGCATCTTTTATCTTAACTTGAGTTATTTCATATGATGCTGAGTATTATGTTGTTATGTATCTTCAATTACATCAACTGTGTTTACTGTCTATAATACTTGTTGATTGTATCCCATGCTGATCATATGTTTGACATTGTCTTGTATGTTTTTAAAACACTGTCTCATAAAACCCATTGAACAAAATGTTTACTCAGTGCTCTCTGAACGTTACACCTTCCGCTTAATACTGAGTAACATAGAATATGTTCCATGAGCTGACCTATATCTGAAAACTGACCTTAGACCTACTCGATTAAACCTTAGAATGTTTAAGAGTTAAAACTAAGTCAGTAGCTCAACCGTGACGGGGGAGTTTGCTAAGTAATAATAGGTCAACTATCATGGGGGAGCTCAACACTAAGTTCCTCGCTGATTAGTTTTGCCAACATCAAAATGGAGGAGTTTGTTGAAACACCTTTCCACATGATTTTGATTTGACAAAATTATTTAAGTAAAATTAAATATATTCTAAACACACTAAGTTTAAATGCTTTGATTTATTCTACTAATGTGTTTGTTCAATGTTGAGTTAAATTGTTTATAAGACATAAAGATTAAAAGGCCCAAAGCCCAATACGGAAGTCAAAGCCCAAGTCAAACATTTCAAGGCAACTCGGCCCGCGTATGTCAAAATGCTGTCGTTATGTACAAAACGCAGCTCAGAGGAAGAAGGATCTAGAAGACCTTCATTGAACAACTTCGGGACGAAGCTGCTGAGTTGAATCGACAAAGAGTACAAGAGAGCAGCTGAGCAAGAACAACTTCCAGACAAAGTGTTTCCACTTTGGGTAAAGTTCAGAAGACACAGAACGCTGTCTAGTTGACCTTACCATAAATGGAGAGACATTCTACCGAGCTGACTAAAAGCTGCTCAACACTGACCGAGGACAGAAGATACTCAAATTTGATTGGCCGAGAGCTCTGAGCAAGACTGAGTGACAACGATAGGAAGCCGTTTCCCTCCAACGGTTATTTCGAAATTCGAAATGACCGATGTCTCAGACGTCTCTATAAATAGAGCCCTTCAGTTGCTTCATTAAAAACAGAACTTGATCAAGCCATTACGCTGACCAAAATTCTACTCAAAGTTCTGCAAGAAAAAGCAAAGCAATCTTACACCAAATTTCATATCTTTCGTGTAAAAGTTTAGAGTGATTATTCAATCATCTAAGGTGTCTTAGCAATTGTTGTTTAGGACAAACACTTATCATTTCTAGAATTAGAAAGGAGAGGCTGAGTACTCGGGTATAATACTCAGCGTGAGTTTAGGAGTGAGTAGAGGTATAGAGGAAGGTACTCTTGTTATACTCAGCTTCTAAGTTGTAAAAGGTTTGATGCTCTACCGTTAAAGAGCTCAGTAGAGAATTTGAAATCTCAGAACGTGTTCCGGGGACAGGACGTAGGCTTGGAGGCCGAACCTGGATAAATCTACTGAGTAATATCTTTCTAACCTTAAACTCCTTAATATATATATTGCTTGCCTAAACAAAACTGACCAAGTAAAAAGGTCAAGCTGAGTTGTGCGCATTGAATATCTGAGCTCAGGAATAGACCCTAAGTGCTATCCCCTGACTCAAGTAAAGAAACTGACCTAGTCACCAGTTGACTAAGCCAGTGTCTTGCTATTCACTCAGCGCCACTGTTAAAACCTTTTTCTGAAGAAAAAGAAGTCTGCCCTAAAGAAAAATTTTAAATAGTTCCTAACCCCCCCTTGGAACTATACTTGTAACGTTATAAGGGACCAACAAGTGGTATCAGAGCTTAAAAGCTCACTGTAAAAGGTTTAACCACCTTGAGCTGATCCCCACTATGGGCGAAAACAGCACTCGGTTTCTCCCAGGAAACCAAACAACTCAGATCTTACCTGAGGGGCTGTCCATTACTCGGCCTCCCCTATTCTTCGGGTCTAACTATACCTTCTGGAAGAATAGGATGAAAAAATTCATTCAGGCTACAAATATGAGTGCCTGGCTATCCATAGTCCAAGGCCCATTTGTACATGTCGAAGTTGTGGCGGGCCAAACAGTTGTTAAAGCTGAGGCCAAATGGACAGAGGATGATCTCAAGAAGCTACAAAATCACGCTTCGGCTATAAACATGCTTCACTGTGCACTCGATGCTGCAGAATATAATAAAATTTCAGGTTGTGAGTCGGCGCAAGAGATCTGGAAGAAGCTGGAGGTCACCTACGAAGGAACCAATAAAGTAAAGGAGTCCAAGGTGAACCAGCAGATGAGACTGTACGAGCTGTTCGAAATGAATGATGATGAGGGAATATCTGACATGAATGCAAGGTTTACAAACATCATCAATGAGCTCAAGAGACTTGGGAAGATCTTCACTGAGGAAGAACAAGTCAAGAAGATTCGCAGGAGTCTTCCTAAAGACTAGCAAGCAAAGAAGACCGCTGTTGAGGAAGCTCAGGACTTAACCACCTATAAATATGATGAGCTCATCGGCTCGCTGCTGACCCATGAGATATCAATGAAAAACTTCGAGGTGAAGGAAAAGTCTGAAGACAAGAAGCAGAAGTCTCTTGTCATGAAAGCTGACTCCACTGATGGGAACTCAACAGATGACGAAGAGATGGCTATGTTCACCAGAAAGATGAAAAGGCTATTCAGAAAGAATGACAAATATTCTAAGAAGCCTTACAGAAAGTTTGATAAGTATAAAGCTGACTCAAGTGACAGCAAATACAAAAAGGACAGCTCAAAGCCCATTACATGCTTTGAATGTCATCAAACTGGCCATATCAAGTCAAGCTGCCCCACGCTGAGGAAAGAAAAGAAGAATGGCAAAAAGGCAATGGTGGCAACATGGAGCGACAATGATGAGTCTTCATCAACAGAAGCTGAGGCCACCGAGTCTGTGAAGATATGCTTCATGGCTGACGAACTTGCTGAGCCGTGCGTCTCTGAGCATGCTGACCCCTCCATTGCATCTGATGACGAGGAGCAATCAAATGAGGTAATATCACTACCCGTGCTCAGAACTGAAATGGTTAATGCCCTGAGTGACCTCTACACACTTGTCAAATAGTGTAATAAAAATGTTAGAGCACACAGCAGGCAATGTGACGAGGTTGAGGAGGTCAAACTAAGTGACCTTCGATATCTTCTTCAGGACAACTCAGATTTGCATAGTAACATTGGAATTATGCAAAAGCTTGTCTCTGAGGTCCAATCAGATTCTAAGAAACTAAGGAAGGACGTCACATCCATTCAGAACCAACTAAAGGTTCCAAACAAAAGAAATATTCCTCTGAATACTCAGTACCGAAGTACTGGTCAGCAGAGATGGAATCCTCAGCGGAATGTCCAGTGTGACTTCTGTGGGAAGAAAGGACACAGCACAAAGGTGTGCTGGCACGCTCAGCACTGGGGTGCTGACCAGTCAGTGAGAAATCCTAAACGGAAGGTCAGCTGTGACTTTTGTGGAAAGAGTGGCCATACTGTTCATATATGTCGCCATAAAATAAAATATGATGCTTTACCTATTGAACCTAACAAGCAAGGACCCAAAAAGAATTGGGTACCTAAGAGTAACTAGTTACATTGCAGGTAAGCCTGAGATGTGCCGAGAAGTCAAAGGTGTGGTATATTGACAGCGCATGCTCAAGGCATATGACTGGTGATGAAACTCAGTTCATCACATTCGAGCGTAAATGAGGAGGAAGCGTAAGTTTTGGAGACAACAAAAAGGGTAAGATAGTAGGGTTAGGAACCGTTGGAGGTAATCCTACTATTGAGTCAGTCTCCCTAGTCAGCGGACTCAAATATAACTTACTCAGCGTAGCTCAGCTATGTGACAATGGGAGAAAAGTTATATTTGATGACACTGGATGTAAAATATTCGAGGGTAAAACTAATGAGTTAATTTTAACTGCCCCTCGCATTGATAATGTCTTCATGCTGAACTTGGAGAAAAAGTTCTCAAAAACTCAAAAACTTCGAGATAAGGGTAATTAAAGTATCATTCATTTCCTACTCAAAAACTCCCATATTAAGTGCATGAAGAACACATAACGTTGTGAGTCCCCTACAATGCCCCACATACGTTGATAGAAGCACGCCTGAAACCCATCTTTTCCAGGAGCTTTCATAGCAGACATAGAAAAAATCGATTTCCTCACTTCCGCATCTGTGAACGGAAGACTCAATTATACTAGACCTGCTTCCTTCCAACTTGGAAACCCATTTAACGTCTGAAGCTTGGGTCGATTCAAATTTTCTTCAGTGTAAACCTCACAGAAATGTTCCACCGCCATACTCTATAATTGGACAGCATCCCACACCCAATATCCACGAGCGCATTGCAATCCATCAATACGATTCCTCCGTCTTCTAATTAAAGTTGAAGTATGGAAAAATCAAGAGTTGCAATCTCCACACTTGATCCAATTAACCCGTGATTTTTGACTCCAAAGGAGTTCTTCCTGAAGCAGAACCGCAGAGAGTTCATTTGACAAACGCCTCTCCAGCTTGAATAAACCCCCTGAGTTCTCCTCACACAGCCTACGTTGCACTCCATCCAGCCGAGCTAAGAGCCTATTCTTGCGATGAAAAATATTCCCAAAGACATCAACATTCCATGATAGGAGGCTAGAAGCAACCGGTTTGAGACCATTTGTTATTCCATGAGAGCCATCCCAAAACGAATGTACAACTTCAGTAAAATTCGGATGCTCAAACCAAGCAAACGTGAAGCTTATATTCGAATGAGCTTGAGTTTTGATTAGAATTTATAATTTATTGAATTATTATCTATACATATTTATCCATTAATAAAAGGGTTAAAAACTTATATAAGAATATAAATTAAATATGACAAAAATTTGGTACAAACTAATTTTTTCATATATATATATATATATATTTTAAACATAGGTTAAATAATTTATTAATCCCTTCATTTTTATCTAATATACTGTTTATTTTTCGTATTTTCATAATATAATGTTTGATTCTTAATTTTTATTCTATTTAACAGTTTAGTCCATTAAATATTATAATCATTTTATAAAGGACTAAACTGTTGAAGAGAATAAAAATTAAAAACTAAACAATATATTATTAAAATATGAGACTGAACAATGTGTTAGGTAAGAGATTAATAAATTATTTACCTTTAAAAACATATTGATTGGAGAGTAATTATGTTGTTGAGTAAAGAACACAATTTTTTTTTTTTTACAAATTTTACTCTATAGTGAATTTAATCTCCACTTACAAAATAGCACAATCTAAACCACTAACGTTATGCAATTTCAAATTTCATTAATGGAAAATTAGTTTTATTTAGGTGTAATTTCGTGTTTTAGCCACTCTCCAACTTACGATATTATGAACATCCAATAAAGTTTGAAATTACATATGTTCTATTAATAATAATAAAAAAAGAAAAAAAAACATTATTAGGCTCCTGATCTTTTATTTTTTGATTCATTAAACCCTTGATTTTTTATTTGGATATATTAAGTCCTTAATCATTTATTTTTGGTCTCATTAAGCCTTTTATGACCTAAAAAATCAATTTTGAACATAAAACTCGGTTAACAGAGTGTTATTTATTTCATCAGTATTCGAAATTTGTATTTTTTCACTATTTGAGATCAGTTTTGGATGTGTAAGATGTCTATAGGAAAACTGTAAAAACCTTAATTCAAACTGTAAAAAACATATATTTTTATAAGTTTTAATACAGATAAAATTAATAACGTCTTTTTAATAGAATTAGTGTTCACAACTTACTAATTTGGTAAGTAAAGGCTTAATGAGACAAAAATAAATGATCATGGACTTAATATATCCAAATAAAAGATCAAGGGCTTAATGAACCAAAAATGAAAGAACAGAGGCTTAATGATACTTTTTGCCTAAAAAAACTTACATTCCGCTATCAAGACTCGGTGTCGACCCTTGGCCCTGTTTGGTAAAGAGCGTTTTGGGATAAAAAGAGCGGTTTTGATCAACTTTAGAGGTTTGACCACTGAAACCGCTAATTGGAGTGTTTGGTAGAGAGAGGTTTGGGAGAGAGTTTTGGGATGAAAACGCTAATTTAGAAAAAGCTCTTAAAAGGAGCTTTTTCAATTAGCGTTTTGCAATATTAAAATTAATGGACTTCTTTAACCCTAATAGATAGACTCCCTCTTCTCCTGCGCCAAAATTAATGCCCTTATTCGTCTTTTTTGTACAAACTGCTATTATCAATCAGCTAATTTTTACCAAACAGGTCTACACAAACAGCTAATCAAACCAGCTAGTCAAATCAGCTAATGTAATCAGCTAACAGCTAATGTAATCAGCTAACAGCTAACTGCTAACAGCTAATTCCCAAACATGACCATTATATTTTATAACTTAAGGTGAACCAAGAGATAAGGTGCCCCTAAACGAAAAAATAGATCAAACTAGAAAAGAAAATAAGATGAATCGATGAGTTACCTGATATGAGTGGTGGAGCTTGGATGATAATCTTGGAAAGATATGAAGCTGTTATATTTTTGGACTACTGAAAAACACATCAATAGTTTTAGGTTTGACTATAACCACTTTTGAACCCATCTAATAACATAAATTTTCTTTTCACTAATTCAACTGAGTACACAATTTTTTCTTTTTTTTTTTTTATTATTTGCATGATACAATATCTAAGTAATATCTTATTGAAATAATTCCGACTTACCTTTGATTAACAGAACACAAAATATATATACAGACAGAGTTGGACAAACCTAAACCAACTCTAACTAGTAAACCAATTTCTAATACAAGACCTAAACATAGTATACGCGAAACCTAATTATATTCTAATACGACATCTTTATCACCCTCCCTCAAGTTGTGCTGGGTGGGATCGCACTAACTGCATGTCACGAAGAAAATGAAATCTTCCATGATGCAATGATTTAGTAAAACCATTTGTTGCTAGAAATGTACCGCACAACTAGTGTCTTGGAACGAACTTTATCCTAGATGAAATAGAAATCAATTTCTAAGTGTTTACTGTTGTTATGGAATATAGGGTTGGCAGTTAAATAAAATGCACTTAAACTGTCGCACCATAAGATGGGAGGAGAAGTTACTAGGAATCTGATTTCACGGAGTAACATTTGTATCCAACTCAGCTCAAATGTGACAGATGCAATCGACCTATATTCTGCTTCTGTGGATGAATGAGAAATAGCACGCTGCTTACGCGAAGACCGACATAGAAGGCATCTCCCGAGAAATATAGCACACCCGTTGGTGGATTTTTTTTTACTATTTTGATCTCCACCCTAGTCAACATCTGAAAAATAGTGCAATTGACCAAGCCTGCCACCTCGATGCAGTGTCAAACCATACGAACAAGTCCCATTTAGGTAGCGTAAAATGCATTTGACGGTTAGCCAATGCGATCCATGAGGGGCATGCATGTACTGTGAGACTTTATTGTCTGCAAAAGAAATATCAAGACGGGTGAATGTGAGATATTGAAGGCTACCCACTATAATCATGTACATGCTGGGATCGGTTTACAATGCTCTACCCACGGTGCTCAATTTTTCAAAGGGATTTGATGGGGTCAAAACAGGTTTACCGCTTTGCATATTTGATTTTTCAAGAATAGCCTTACAATACTTGGTTTGATGGAGAAATAATCACATGGAACTCCATTCAACTTCGACATCCAAAAATAATATAGTCGTCCCAAATTCTGAATGGAAAATTGAGACTCCAAGAACTGAACAAGTTTTATAACCATACCTGGAACATTTTCGGTAACCAGTAAATCATCAACATAGATCAAGCAGAACAATCTAACAGGGCCATGATGATAATAATACAAAGAGCTTTCTGTTTTTTATCCCTTGAAACCAAACAGAATGAGTTTAGAAGTTAATTTCTCATGCCACATGTGTTGTGACTGTTTGAGACCATACAGTGATTTGTGCAACTTGCAAACATATGTGGGGCGTGTAGGATCTACAAAACCAGGTGGTTGAGTCATATAAACCTCCTCATGTAAATCACCGTGTAAGAAGGCATTTGAGACATCCAATTGAGTAATACTCCATCCAAAGGAAACAACTCATGTCAGAATGTGATAACCCGCGAAGCCCAAAACGGGTTATATTCATTTCGCAAGCCCAGCCCATATTAAAGCCCCATGGGCTAAGATTGGACGGGACCCGAATGAAGGAAGCGGGCGCAGCGAGTAAACCGCCCCGAATTCCTAAACGGAGCGTCAAGACTCCCACTCAGAACCACGTTCGTTGCCATGAAAGCCACGAAAGGGACATGGCCTAAAAAGGGGTAACCGCCCTCAGAACGTGGCCCACTAAGGAGTAACCGCCCTCGGCGGTTACCCAAAAAACACCTATAAAAGGCCTTAAGAATAAGGGGGGAGGTACGTTCACATTTTTTCCCACAAAGCTATGCCTAAATTATAGACTCATTTTTACAAAAACTGACTTGATCGTCGGAGAGTTTTCCCGGAGATCCTGTCTCCGGTTTTGTTTTGCAGGTAACTCCGGCAAAGAATATCAAAGCGGATCCAGCAAGTTATCATTGGTGCGGTGAGCGTGGACCTTTTTTACCAACACTTGGTTAAAGGTACACGAAGAACATATCAGAACCATCACGAACGACCGGTGTTACGACCAGATCCACTAGCATGAACTCACAAGGTTCACGGATTGCAAATTCGCAGCCTGCAGGTACTCAGCCTGTGGTGCCTAGCTCGTCAGGCCCCTCGGGACAATTGGGTCCCTTATTGGAAGTGCAGGTGCAAAATGAAATGGAGATGTCCAATAGCGATTTCGTGCAGATGGTAGGACAGGTCTTGGCTTCGAATATGAGCCAGGCGGCTGGCGATCGAATGATTAATTTATTAACCGCCCTCGCCGAACGCGATACCGCCATGGCGCCTGCCCCTCAGGAACCTGTGGTTATCTCAACACAATCACCGACTATTCCTGTCATACCTGTCCTTCCGCAGCCATCTCAGGTGCCAAATCAAGTGGGCCAGAATAGTCGCACGAATCCACACAGTCACCCGAGCAACTACTCGCACCCAGATCTCATTACGACGACACCTCCAACCTGGCAGCCATCCCAACCGTTGCCAGGAATGCAAGGCACTCTTCCGCTACAACAACTGGACCCTTTTCCTCACAGACGTTTGGAATTGATGACGCCTAACACAACTATGTCTGGGCGTGAGCACACATGGAACTTTGATCCTATAACGGGACGGCGATTGGTCCACCAACAGGCACCCGTCTCAACACCGATGGGCGAGTGGATGCCATCCAGAATTCACCAGCAGTGGATAGAAGAGGTCCGGCGAGTACCCGATATTGACTTAGAAGATCAATTACGGAGCATAATGGAGCGAATGGGGTACTCACCTCGGCCGAGAGCAGAGGTCCAGAGCGATTCACCTTTTGCCCCTTCATTGCGGGAATTCATTCCAGATCACAGAATCAAAGCACCTGCCATACCAAAATACTATGGGGATCCAAATTCTGACCCTGAGGCTCATGTCAGGAACTACAGAGAGTTAATGGATGTTGCAAGGGCAAGCGAAAGCATAATTTGTAGGTTATTCTCGACAACTTTGGGCGGTGCGGCATCTGATTGGTTTCGATCTTTACCGACAGAATCTATTCACAATTGGCAATAATATAGTCGGGATTTCTGTGCGAAGTTCGTGGGCTGTAAAGCGGCAGATGTGACAGATAGGCAGCTGAAGGAGATCAAACAGAGAAACTATAATTCCCTAAGGGAATTTGTTGTCGCCTTTAACGATATCCTGGTGCGATTGCAGAACCCAGATATCGTGAGTATTCGCAACATCATGGCGGATGGAACCACAGATTGGAGCATGCGGGAAGAAATCATCCGTAACAAACCACGCACTGTAGCCGAGCTCATGAAGATAGCAAAGGAATTCATGGAAGTGGATGATGTCAACAAGGAACATAGGGCCCAAACTCGGTGAGAAAGAGATGCCGCTAGAACCACTTCGGACAGTCGGCGTCAGACCCAGTCCAAAAGTAATTTTGTTCGAAGAGGCGATCGTCCCTTTCAAGGTGGAGGATATCACACACCACTAAACACGACTCGCCAAGAGGTGTTACTTTGGATCGAAAAGAGCCCCTTGAAGAAGGATGTGCGGTTCCCCGAGGTGAAAGGCCGAACCAGTTTGGGGCGCTATCCCAGTAAGTATTGCAGGTTCCACAGGTTGAATGGCCATGACACAGATGATTGCTACGAACTAAAGAAGGAAATAGAAAAACTGATCGAGAGAGGCAAGCTGAGTCAATTTGTAAGAAAAGAAACAGCTGATGAGAAAACAACGCTCCCGCATGAGGGAGAAACACGACCAGAAAAGAAGCAGAAGAAAGGGGTGATAAACGTGATAGCAGGCGGAATCTACGAGCCTCCAACAAAAAGAACTCGCCGTGAACGGCGAAAGAGCAACACACATAGGGGGATGCCCTCAATTACTCATTTGCGAGAATCACGAAGCCACATGCGGATGCCCTGGTGATCACGATGGCCATTGAAGGATGGGACGTCAAGCGGGTCCTTATCGACACAGGCAGTTCTTGCAACGTCATTACCCGGACAGCATTCAACAATTTGGGAATCAACGACGAGCGGGTGGAACACACCTTCATGGATGTAACTGGTTTTGGGGGTCAATCCTCCCAAACAAGTGGGCAGGTGGTGTTAGAGGCAGAAATGGGCGATAAGAATCTAAAATGGCGAGGTGATTTAGAATTCGCAATTGTTGATCTCCCACTGGCCTACAACATAATTCTGGGACGGCCATTCCTGTCGGAGACGGAGTCGCTCATCTCAATGAAGCATTTAACGTTACATTTGCCAACACACCAAGGGCGAGTCATAGTTGAAGGTGATCAACTTTTATCTCAACAGGCCTATACATTATCACTTGAACCAAAACCGGAAGAGGAGGATAAAGTCGAAGAGAAGCTGCCAGCGAAAGCATTGGGAGAAACGGAACTATTCGCCATCTCGAATGACAAGAACGTGCGAATAGCGGTTGGACTCTCAGAAGAAACAAAGAAGGCCATTACCGAGGTATTGATCCAATGTGAGTCGGCATTTGCCGCCCCAAATAAAGTGTTAAAAGGAATAAGCCCAGACGTAGCAACCCATCGGTTGAATGTAGACAAAGGGGCAACCCCAGTGCGGCAAAAGAAGAGGGGACATGCTCCTGAGCGGCAAAAGGTGATTGAAAAAGCAGTGGCGGACTTGCTAAGGTCGGATGCGATTCGAGAAGTCACCTATCCGGAATGGCTAGCCAATGTGGTGCTAGTCAAAAAGCCGAATGGAACGTACATAATGTGCGTCGACTTCAACGACTTGAACAAGGCATGTCCGAAAGATATGTATCCACTTCCTAACATTGATATATTGGTAGATAGAACTGCAGGATATGAAGCTTTATCATTCACCGATGTGAAATCCAGTTACCATCAGATACCCATGGAGAAGGCGGATGAAATCAAAACATCATTCATAACTCACCAGGCGACTTATTGCTTCAAGGTGATGCCCTTTGGATTGAAAAACGCGGGAGCAACATACCAGAGGATGATGAACAAGATATTTTTAGACAAATCCAGCGAGAACTTCTCGATCTATGTTGATGACATGATCATCAAAAGC
The DNA here is from genome assembly GCF_963576675.1 of Euphorbia lathyris. Taxonomy (NCBI): domain Eukaryota; kingdom Viridiplantae; phylum Streptophyta; class Magnoliopsida; order Malpighiales; family Euphorbiaceae; genus Euphorbia; species Euphorbia lathyris. The sequence continues at coordinate 27,795,595 of NC_088915.1, forward strand.
AAGAAAATGCAAGACCACCCGTGGGATATCAAAGAAATCCTAGAAGTGTTGATCAAATATGGCCTCAAATTGAACCCAGAGAAATGCACATTCGGAGCAAGAGCGGGAAAGTTCCTGGGTTTCATTGTTAGCGGCAAAGGGGTTGAGGCGAATCCTGAGAAGGTTAAAGCAGTAATGGAGATGAAGATGCCAAGGAACATAAGGGAAGTACAGAGACTGAACGGGCGGTTGGTGGCATTAGGGCGATTCATATCATGCTCAGCTAGGCGATGTCTACCTTTCTACAATGCCATCAAAAAATCGAAGTCCTTTGAATGGACGCCGGATTGTCAAGAAGCATTTGAGGGGATAAAGCGATTACTATGTTATCCGCCCTTAATGAGCGGGCCGGAAGACGGAGAAGATCTGTTTCTTTATGTATCCGTCACCAGCATGGCGATATGCACTGTGATGGTGCGAGAAGAAGAAGGGCAACAATATCCAGTATACTACGTGAGCAAAGTCTTGAAGGACGTAGAACTCCGGTATTCGAAGTTGGACAAAATGGCCCTCGCGGTGATAACCACGGCGACTAGATTGAAACCATATTTTCAGGCGCATACTGTCATTGTGAGAACTGGCATCCCAATGCGAAAGGTACTGCAGAAACCTGACGCATCCCGCCGGTTGATGGAATGGTCAATTCGCCTGGGCGAATTCGATATCCGCTATGAAGGAAGACCAGCGCTAAAGAGCCAAGTGCTCGCCGACTTCGTGAACGAATTCACCTGGGATGATGATGAATGTCCAAAGGCACAAAAAGAAGAGTGGAGCATGTACACAGATGGGGCCTTATCTGCAGACGGAGCTGGGCTAGGAATCGTCATCAAAGGTCCGGAGGTTATCCGCCTGTACTATGCAGCAAAATTAACTTTCAAAACTACCAATAATGCCGCAGAATACGAGGCTATGATATGTGGATTGAGGTTGCTCAATGAACTCACCCCAGAAAGAGTGGTAATCTACAGCGATTCCAAACTCATGATAAACCAGATCACAAAAAATTATCTGGTGAAACAGGAGGAGCTAGTAAAATACCATCAGGTGGTCAGCCGATTGACACAAGAGTTAACGCACAAGGGAGTCGTTTGGGAGATGGTGCATGTTCCACGAGGCCAAAATGCAAAAGCTGACGAATTGGCAAAAGCAGCGGCAAGTAGAGAACCATGGAGTCAAAAAGCATGCAGCTTGGAAATAAAATCGGCACCAGCATTCGAGGTTGATCAGATTATGATCATCGAGGAACTGGAAGACGATGAAGATTGGTGGATGCCAATCCATCAATATCTGGAGCAGGGAGATTTGCCGGTTGATAAGAGCTTAGCCAGAAAAATAATTGGGCAGTCGGCACGATACTCAATGCGGGATGGAACTTTGTATCGGAAATCGTACACATGTCCATGGTTGAAATGCATTAGTCGCAATGAAGGAGACTATGTGCTGCGAGAACTACACGAAGGAATTTATGGTGCGCATGAAGCTTCGGCGGCATTGGCAAGAAAGGTCAAACTGATGGGATACTACTGGCCCAAGGTGGTGGAAGATTCCCAGAAGATGGTTGCGGAATGTCACAACTGTCAAATCCATGCGAATGAAAAGCATGTTCCCGGAGCTGAACAAATCACTATAATGACGGCGTGGCCATTCGCAACATGGGGAATTGATATAGTGGGTCCATTCCCAGAAACAACAAAGAAAAGGAAGTATTTGATAGTCGCAGTGGACCACTTCAGCAAATGGGTAGAAGCGGAGGCAGTAACCGCACAAACACCTGAGCGAATGATCGAGTTCTTACGAGAGAACATTATCATGCGATTTGGGATCCCGCAGAAGCTTATAACCGACAATGGCACCCAGTTCAACTGTGCCAAGTTCAAAACATACTGCGAAAGCATGGGAATCAAGAATCATTTTTCTTCTGTAAACCATCCCTAATCAAATGGTATGATGGAGGTTACCAACAGGGCCATGGTTCAGGGCATCAAGAAGCGGCTAGGTGACAAAAAAACAGGTTGGGCGGATGAGATACCCCATATGTTGTGGGCATACAGAACCTCTGTAAAGGCAGCAACAGGCGAAACACCTTTCTCGCTAGTTTATGGAGCCGAAGCAGTCCTACCTGTTGAAATCAAGTCGCCCACAGATCGGACAATTTATTATTGCGACACACAAAATCCTATCAACATCAGAGATGCTTTGGATTCTGTGGAGGAATGAAGAGAAAAAGCTTACATGCGAATGGCAATGTACCGCAATAGAATCAAGAAATACCATGACAGAAGAGTGCGAAAAGTAATGATCAACGAAAACGACTTGGTCTTGAAAAAAGCAGATAAAATACAGTCTAGAGATGGCAAAGGCAAGCTAGGCGTCAACTGGATCGGGCCATACAAAGTATCCAAGAAGATGGGACCGGCCACTTTCGAAATAGAAGAAATGAGTGGAAAGAAGCTCCCGCGCACCTGGAATCTAGAGAATCTATGCCTATATAGAAAGGCCGAGTAGTTCGAGGAAATGACGAGTACTCTTTTTCCTTTTATGAGTTTTTCCCACTGGGTTTTCTGATAAAAGGTTTTAATGAGGCTTCGATCCCGCACAATTGGTGTACATATGTAATAAACTTTTTCTCGTCATCAATAAAAGTTATTACATTCACTCAGTATGTTACAACAAAATGCGGATTCTTTACAAAAACACATAAATGTGTTGCCTCTTAAAGAAAGGCGGATGCATGATTACGCATCACTCGTAAAAAACCTTAGGGTTAAAATCAAAAACACATAAATGTGTTGCCTGTTAAAGAAAGGCGGATGCTTGATTACGCATCACTCGCAAAAAACCTTAGGGTTAAAATAAAAAACACATAAATGTGTTGCCTGTTAAAGAAAGGCGGATGCATGATTACGCATCACTCGCAAAACCTTATGATCAAAACTTATGATTATTTTCGAAAGAAGAATTATAAGTTAAGGCATAAAATTAAGCGAATAAACGAGTACTCAAAATTGCAAAAAGGGTCTGGCCACCCTAGCTATGAAGAAACACAAATATGGAGTCGGCAAAAGGACAAAGGGCACATATAAAGGGCAAAAAAGCAACAACCGAAAGAAAATATATATATCAGAGCGGTTTGTTACATGGTTTTTACATACAAAAGTCCAAATATAAGTTAAGCTATGCTACAGCTTCCTCTCCTTCGCCCCTAATGCCCTCCTGGACTGCGGCGACTCCCTCATCTCCTCCGGTAGGAGGATCTACTTCAAGCGAATCCTCAACCCTTGAATCAGTAACCGCTTCAGTAACCTCTTCGGCGAGAGGTACCTCTTGCACAGGTTGAGAAACGGCTTGGGGTGCCTCTCCTTCCGCGGGCTGAATAGGGATCTCGCAACTAATCGGAGGATCCTGAAGACTCTTCCAATCTAAGAAGAGTACCTCATCCATATCAGCATCCTCGGCTTCCAGCTTATCCCACTCCCCAGTTAAATCCTTTTCAGGGATGGGAACTTTGGGGCGGTTAAGTACTAGACCCTGATGCCCATGCTCATAAGCGGCATGAATCCGCTCCCCATACCAGTAGATGCGGGCGCCATCTTCAGCCAAAATCTCCTCAACCCTCTTCTTTTGGGCCTCCTTGAAAGCAGCTAGGTCGTTGAGGGCTTTTTGCAGTTCATCGGACTTGGCCTGAAGGGATTTAAGGGCCTCCTCCTTCTCGCCCACGACCTTCTGAAAGGTGCCCTCTAGGACCTTCACCTTCCCTTGGACATCATCATAAAGCGACTTCTGAGTCGCCAATTCCGTACCAAGACTTTCCAACTCCTTGGCTCGCTCTGCATCCCTTCGGAGAATGCCCTCAGCGAAATTGATAATCTGCATATAACACGTCTCACAAATAAAAATGGGCGAATAGAAATATGCGGTTACAATGAACACAAGATATTTGAAAGCGAAGGACAAAGCAATAATATACCTCTACAGAACGCTTCTCGATCCCTTCCACAGCAGTAGGGAGCGGTACTTGCTCGAGCACACGGGAGGCAGAGGGAAGTCGCCCGAGGACATTGCATATGGAAGATACAATATCCTTGTAAGAGAAGTTCACGGCCAGGCCGAAAGTCCTAGTCCACCATCCGCTAATATCGGGGATTGGCTGCAAAAGCATAAAGAAAAATATCAAGAGAACGGCAGATAGCTCATGAGGAAAAGGTAGCAATACGAGAGGGAGTAGATCAAGATACCTCGTGAATGGGGGTACTGCTCTTTCCTTTAGACGAGGCGGATACAGGTGCGCCGCCAACAGTAAGGGACACAGAAGTGTTCTTCTTTTTAGAACGAGAAGACTCTGTATCCGCACTTATCTTCCTCTTCCTGGTTAAAGGAAGATCCTCGGAGGCAGAAGCGGGACCTTGTGAAGCAGAAGCCCTAACCGGGGAAGCCGCCCCAATATAAGGAATCGTTCCTCCAGAAGGATCCGCCCCTACAACGGAAGCGGTTTCCGTCATCCGCTTCTTTCTTCTCGCCAGGGCTTTAGCCTCCCGATCTGCAGCGATTTGAGATAAAGGATCACCCCTGCAAAGGGTTAAAAGAAACCATCAACTTGGAAATAAAAAGTACCTTGCACAAAAACGCGATAAGGAATATAGACAACGCGATCCCCCTCGCGGTACGCAATCGCTACTCGGCTCCTTAGCATATGAAAGGCCTGATCGTATGTCCATAAAAAAGGAGGAGTGCTCTTCAGGAACTTGATAACGGCGGATTCTTCCTTGCTGGGATACCCGAAGTTCAAACTCTTTACGTTGGGTCGGCTCCAGCAACGAAGGAAGTTCAGGTTTTCCTCATTAAACTTGATAAAAAAGTAAGATCGATCCCACTCGCGGATCTTGTTCAGCTTCTCGTCAAAACCATAGTATCCGCTCTGGCGGATGAAAGTGAAATACCCCGCCGAGCTTTTGAAATGGTGGAGCTTGGAGAAGATTTTGGGCGAAAAGGGAACCTCCAAACAATCCGCCAAGAATTTGTCCAGAGTCAGATCGGCCTAGCCGTTAGGATGCAATTGCCCGGGCGCGATTCCGTAACCGCCTAGGATGGAAGCAATCTCATCCGCCAGCGGATAAGTGAAGCCGCAGATAATCTGGGCCACGAAAATAGTGAAGTACCCCTTTGGGAAATCGCCCGGTCCCCTATCCTCCCCAGGAATGATAGTCTCGAGACCTCGGAGCCAGGGATAATGCTCCCGCAAATCATCGATTGTCTCTTGACAAACCAGACTTCCCGACCTGTCCTTCTTGGGTAACAAACGAGGGGTTGGGACAGGTGGCGGAATCAACTTTTTGGGGTCAAAACCTAAACCCTCATCGGTTGTATTCGCTAGATGAAGGAAGTCGGCGGGATGAGAATTACACCCAGGAGAGCTGGTTGAAGCTTCCTCAACCATCTCTTCGACCTCGTTAGAGACCTCGCGGACATAATCGTCGTCAAACGGCGCGAAGTCGAGGTCTGACATGATCGATAAAAGGAAAACAGAAGCAAAAAGCCGAACAAGGAACAAATGTGAAAAGAAAAACTTACATGAAAAAGACAACACAGTGAAGTGACGGGATTAAGAGGTCAACGCCGGAAAAGAAGTAACGGAATTAAAAAGTCGACGCCGGAGAAAACGAAAGAGGGGAAATGCACAAATTCAAAACTTTGAAATAATCGGACAAAGACGAAGCGTCCCCTATAAAAAGACCCTAAAAGGGCTCTTGCTAGACCAAGGGGGAGGCATGTGATAACCCGCGAAGCCCAAAACGGGTTATATTCATTTCGCAAGCCCAGCCCATATTAAAGCCCCATGGGCTAAGATTGGACGGGACCCGAATGAAGGAAGCGGGCGCAGCGAGTAACCGCCCCGAATTCCTAAACGGAGCGTCAAGACTCCCACTCAGAACCACGTTCGTTGCCATGAAAGCCACGAAAGGGACATGGCCTAAAAAGGGGTAACCGCCCTCAGAACGTGGCCCACTAAGGAGTAACCGCCCTCGGCGGTTACCCAAAAAACACCTATAAAAGGCCTTAAGAATAAGGGGGGAGGTACGTTCACATTTTTTCCCACAAAGCTATGGCTAAATTATAGACTCATTTTTACAAAAACTGACTTGATCGTCGGAGAGTTTTCCCGGAGATCCTGTCTCCGGTTTTGTTTTGCAGGTAACTCCGGCAAAGAATATCAAAGCGGATCCAGCAAGTTATCAGAATGAGACGGATAGTAGTGGGTTTGACCACATGACTAAAAGTTTCAGAGTAATCTATCTCTAGTCTCTGATGATAACCCTTGGCCACTAATCGTGCCTGATACCTTTCTATTTGGCCATCTGCCTTTGTTTTGATTTTAAAAATCCATCTACAACCAATTTGATTAGCATTTGGGGGTAGGGGAACCAAGCTCCACGTGCCATTTACCATTAATGCATTGTATTATGATCCCATAACATCTCCATTCCTGTGATTTTGAAGCTTGTGAGAAGGTTGTGGGGTCTCTTTGTACTGTAGTTGTGAGTATCCTGGGTTTTAATGTCCCAACCTAGGATCTAGTCACCATGTGATGAAGACAAGATGGAGGTTCTTGAAGAGCTTGAACAAATGGTGAAGAGGCAGGACTATTTTGTGTATCGGCTGCTAACTCAGGGTCAATTGGAATGTCAGTCAGAGGTCGTGAATGAGTAATCGGAGTCTTAACTGCCCCTGATGATGTGGCCAGCCCGATGTGCGGATGTTTAGACGAAACTGTTGATGTAGATTCAGAACCCCTCTGGTGATGTTGTAGGAATTATAATAAAGTAAAAAAAAACATTTTTCTATTTTGATTGCCACTCAGGTAGGGTGAGCATAACTGAACGGAAAACCCAAAGACTGAAAAACCGCACCAAACTGGGCAAAATTTTAGTTTGGTTTGGTTCGGTCTTAATTTTTAAGCTAGTTTGGTTTTCGGTTCGGTCCAAAACCGAACCAAAATACAATAAATATACTACTTTAGTTTTAAGGTCTTAAATCAATTAACTAATTATATATAGAGAAGAAAAAACAATTAAACATGTTTCTTCTCTTTTAACTAGGGCTGTAATCGAGCCGAGCCGAGCCAAGCTTTGGCCTGTTCAAGCTCGGCTCGCTATAAAATTAACGAGCTCGAGCCCAAGCAGAGCTTGCTATAAAATTAACGAGCTGAGCCAGAGCCGAGCTTTGGCTTGCTCAACGAGCTTGAGCCGAGCTTCGAGCTTGTTTCGAGCCCAAAATCCTCTTTTGGACTTGGTTCATTAAGAAAATTATCTAACCATGAATTGTTTGTGAGTAAATTGTTAATTATATTTGTGAAGTTCGCTCGCAAATAACTCTTTAATTTTGTACATAAACAAGCTCACAAGCAAAGTTCGTGAATAAATAAACAAGATGCTTACAAATAGTTCGTCTGTTACTCATTTACAGTAAAAGCTTCATAAATTAATACTCGATAAATTAATAATCTCTTTAAAATAATAATTTTTTCTGGTCCCGACTTAGGCCAGATCACTAATTTTATACTCGATAAATTAATATCTCTATAAATTAATAAAATTTCATGGTCCCAACATTATTAATTTATAGAGGTTTTACTGTATTATGTTTGTGAACGAATTCATCTAATCTAATAGCAAATGAAATAATATTAAGTTTAGATATTTGTGAATTAACACAAAACTATATTGTTTTCTACAAAACTAAAATTTGTTCATAAATGTTCTAATCGAGCCTGCTCGGAGCTTTGGCCTGCTCAAGCTTGACTCGTTTACAAACCGAGCCAGTAAATCGTGTTCACGAGCGGCTCATTTACAAATCGAGCCGAGCTTTTATCGAGCCGATCACCGAGCCGTTCATGAGCGGCTCTGTTCATTTACAGCGCTACTCTTAACTAATTATATATACAAAAGAAAAAACTAATTATATGATTATTGTCTTTATATAATTGTTTAGTTAGTGAATGGACATGTAAAAGTAGGTTTCTAATGATTTTTTGGTCCAAATATGTACCAAACTGGACCAGACCAAAATAATTCGGTTCGGTCTAGACCAAACTAAATTATAATTTGGTTTGGTTTGATTAGGTAATTTGATTCGGTCCAATTCAGTTTGGTTCGGTTTTTAAAGCGAATCGGATCATGCTCACCTCTATACTCAAGCGCCAGCTAGGCGAACCTAAACGGTCAATAGACCAAAAGATGCCTAGAGAGTCTAGATGGGAAAAATCAGTTGAAGGTTTAAATAGTCTTTGTTTGTGGATATATATAATTTTATGGACCTTAATTGTAACTAAAATTTATTATCTCTTCCTGGGAAATTGTTTAGTGAGAATTGAAGAAATCTCCTCCCACATAGTTGTACATTGCCAAATAAGTTATAATTCAGCAAATGTTGGATAATGTAAGAATGCATGTATAGTTATTTTTAGGGTTAATTACAAAAAACTACCCTGTGCTTTGGCCGATTTGCGATCTGGTACCTGTGGTATTTTTTTTGTTACAAACAGGTACCTGTGGTTGTCGCCGTTACCAAAATCAAGGAAACGGAAAATTGACTGTTAAATTACAGGGGTATTTTCAGAAACAGATTTTTTTTGACTTTTTTGTTGACTTCTCTCTTTCCTCCTCTCCTTTTCTTCTTTAACGATTTTCTCTCTCTTCTTTTCTTCTTCTCTTCTCCTTCATCTTCCTTCATCTTCTTCTTCCTTTCTTCTCTTCTTCCCCATTTCTTTTTCTTTTTCTTCTTCTTCCCCATTTCTTCTTCTTCTTTTCTTCTCTTTTTCCCCATTTCTTTTTCTTTTTCTTCTTCTTCTTTCTCATTTCTTCTTCTTCCTTTCTTCTCTTCTTCCCCATCTTCTTTTTTTGTTTTTCATTTCTGGTAAATTCCAGAATTCTGGAATTCTGGAATTCCAGAATTCTAGAAATTCCAGAAAATTTCAGAATTTCCAGAGTTCTGGAATTCTGGAATTCACCAGAAGAAAAAAAAAAGGAGAAGAAGAAGAAGAGAGGAGGAAGAAGAAGAAAAGAGAAGAAAGAAGAAGAAGAAGAAGAAGAAGAAGAAGAAAGGAGAAGATGGAGAAGACGAAGAACATCGATGGAGAAGACGAAGAACGTGGATGGAGAAGAGAGAAGGGTGAGAGAGAGAAAGAAAAAATTAAAAAAAAAATTAAAAAATCAAATTTCCGAAATTACCCCTATGACACGTCAGCTTTTTAACAGAATTCTGACCGTCTCTTTGATTTTGCTAACGGTGACAACCACGAGTACCTGTTTGTAACAAAAAATACCACAGGTACCAGATCGCAAATCGGCCAAACCACAGGGTAGTTTTTTTTTTTTTTTTTGTAATTAACCCTTATTTTTATTCATCCTAAATCAGTAGATGAAATAGGAATTCTGAATTGACCTTCTCAACTCAATTAAGTCAGTATTCATTGAAAAAAAAAATCGTAAATGAATAATTTTTTTAGGGAACGGTCAGAAATGAATATGGCGGGAAGTGAAACTGATCAAGTGTGAAATGAAGTGGGCCATGGTTGTGGAATTTTGGACATGCTTTGGACAAGCTATCTCTTTCTCTTTCTCTACACTTTCGGTGTAATCAATATTTTGTTCTATTGCCTACAAAATCATATATATAGTACACTTGACACTCCTCTGTTTCTACTCTTCTCAACCTCCTCCACTTTCTTCTTTCCTCCTTGAGAACACATAAATTCTTCTCTTTCCCAAGTCATTTTTCTATCTTTTTTTATCTACTCTACTAAAAGGGTCTAGGTCCCATTATTTCAAACTTTCTAGTTTTTGAGAAATTTTGAATGATTTTAACTTCCGGGTATTGCAAAAGGTTCCAATTCTGGAAGTTCTAATTTCATTTCTTTAAATTAACCCAATTTAATTTCCCTTTTGTCATTTTAACTAAATTCAAAAGGGGAAGAGGGGTTTACTATTTAGAGTGATAAGAGGTAGAAGTTAAAAAGAAAATGATAATATTGTACAATGGGTGCAACCTGTGGAAGTTGTATCTAATTCTTGGTAGAAAATCTTGTGTTAGTAAAAGCTTTTACTTTTGGATTTTCCAGATATTTAACAGGTATAGCTTGGGGACTTAGCATTCAACAATCTAATCTCCATTTGTGTTTCCCCTGTTTTTGTTCTCTTTATTTAAGTTAAGAATTGAGAAAATGTCAGCTTCACTCCCCCCTGGATTTCGTTTCCACCCAACAGATGAGGAACTAGTTGGGTATTACCTTCATAGAAAAGTTGAAGGTCTTGAAATCGAGCTGGAGGTTATTCCGGTGATAGATTTGTACAAATTCGATCCTTGGGAGTTGCCAGGTACTAATATCAACATTACCTTTTTTAAAAGAAAGAAAGCACTTTTTATGAATAGCAACAATAAACATTTACTTTTTGATTATGGAAACAGAGAAGTCATTCCTTCCAAAAAGAGACATGGAGTGGTTCTTTTTCTGCCCAAGGGATAGAAAGTACCCAAATGGATCAAGAACAAATAGGGCCACAAAAGCTGGATACTGGAAGGCTACTGGTAAAGACAAGAAAATTGTATGCCAAGCTGCTACTGGTTTTAGAAAGACTTTGGTGTTCTACCGCGGACGGGCTCCTTCAGGCAATAGAACTGATTGGGTTATGCATGAATACCGCCTTTCCGATGATTCTTCTAATGGGTCATCTCCTTTTCATGTAAGTTTCAATCTTTCAAATTCCTCTTACACTCAATTTATGCAAGTTTTGATTTTTTTTGTTTGTTTGAAGGGAGCTTTTGCTTTGTGCCGTGTGGTGAAGAGGAATGGTGAGCCCAAAGCAAAGACTATTGGTGGCAGCAGCAGCAGCAGCAGCAGCATTGGGAATTTATCTGCCCAAGTATTCTCAAACCCTAATGAGATTCCTTGTGAAGCAAGTTACTTGCATAATGAAAGTCTTCATTCAAGTCCTGTTGCTTCTCCTTGTCAATTCACACCAATTCCTGAATTTCATCCTCCTTCAATGGACAACCTTCCATCCAGCATTTGGGTCTCTCCTGATCTAATTCTTGATTCTTCCAAGGTAACAGTTTTTCAACGAACCATTTGAACTGAAAGTTTAAGTTCATAGTTAAGATCCAATAGTAGCTTTTCTTACAACACGGAATACTATGGAATCAATTGAACTAAAAATTCAAATTACTAATCTTATATTATTAATATCCAATAGGCTTGTCAGGATATTCTTTGCCGTTAATAATTCAGGACATATTTCAATTGAATGTACATTATTATTATACTGTCATTGCCTCAATTTTGCCATTTTCAAGTAGATTATTGTTGTTAAAAATGAGTTTGTTGATTGCAGGATTACCCACAAGTTTCTGCATATCTTCCGCAGTCGATGACAGCATGGCAAGCATATGAGAAAAGAGAGTTGTCATCAAGTTCATCATACTCCAATTTTACAGGAGAGTTTGATGATCTGAATCGCATTTGTTACATGTCACCCTACTCAGAAGATGCAAATTACAATATGAGTAGTGAAGGTTATAATCAAAACAGTTGAATAAGCTATAGAAATAACTTGTGAAAAATCAAAATAAAAAATGAAAAGGAAAAGGAAAGGAAAGGAAAGATCATTATAGCTGTTTTGTTTTTTCCAATATTGCAGGAGGATGTGAGGGAGCAAGTGGAGATGGAAGCATGGCAGATTACGGCGGGCTTTGGTCATAAAAAGACAACAAATATAATTAAGTGATGTTTGTAGATGGATATGGATGTTTCTTTTAAGAAAAAAGGGTCTCCAAGACAACGCTTTTTATAGTTGCTTCTTGGAAGGAAAATACAAGAAAAAGATAAAGAAAACAAAGTGTTCCATGACGAACTCTCCTTCCTTATTTGGCATTGCTGTTAGAAGGGACTCTATATATAGTATAGTATTGTTTTGTATTATTTGACATTATGTATGTATGTTTGGGTTTGGGTTTGGGTCTTATCTCCTGATGCTAAACACTTTTTATAGATTGCATCAGCTTGTAACTTTAATTTCCCAATTTTATAAACTTTTTCCATCCTATTTCATAACCACCTCTCTTTATCTATATATATCAACACAAATTTCTTAAGTGCTATATAACTCAATTACTTATTTGGCAAAAATACACAAATAAGTGTGATTTGCCTAATTTGCTAAAACATAAATGCTTTAAAAAAGTTTACAAATTTAGTTCTGGTTTATTGGATACAGTCCTAGGGTTTTTATCGCCTTAATAAATTTGAAGTGAGCTATGACATAGATTTTACATTTTATTAGCTAGTGTGGAATTTGTATAAAGAATATGTAGAAGGTAATAGTAATGGCTAATTTATTCTTTTTCTAAGTTAAGTGGTTTTATCATCTATTTCAAAAGCATTTGAACTAATTAAAGTACATTTTAGTTCAAACATTTCACTCTCTATTAAAGGGAATCACTTCTAAATTATATATATAGCCAGCAAACTGAAAAAAAAGGTAATTAACTGAGCTAAAGTTTGCAAAATGTTATGTATGTACTTTGGTAAAGACTGATTAAAGAAGAATCCTTGACAAAAGAGGCAACTCTAGTGGGATTCTGCTCAAAGTGGTAGTTTGGATATTATAGTTTACAAGTTTTCTTTTAACAAATGCACCACTTTTCTTATAAAAAACAATGAAACCTATGCTAGGATATGCTTGCTCATTAGTAAAGTTGCAATTTTAGAATATTTAATTATTATTATTATTATAATTGTTTAACTAAAGGAAAAAATAAATTTTATTCTGCAAAACAAAAATTGAATTTTACAGCACTAAAGCATGAAACTTAGATTTGATTGATTTAGATTCAGTATAAACTAGCAATTTGGGGACTGCAGAAAACTTGAACTTCTTCAAGAGTAGCCCTGGACTCATCACCAAATATGGACTCTTTTCCATCAGCTCTTTTAGCATAAGATAAACCCAATCTAGACTTAGCTTGCCTCAGGTCACCAACACCCGAATTAGTATCGGGTCCAGCAAACCCGCCCATGACGGGTGCTAATGGAGGCCCAATGAGAAGCCCATCAGCCCCAAACTGAGGCCCACCTCTTGCATAGTCAAAAAGGGCAGCACCACTTCCCCCAACTTTGGGTAAAAGAATAGGATCTGAATTGTGATCAAGTGTCCAATAGAAGAGAAAAGCATCAAAAGTATCATAATAATCATCAGTGCTTCTATACCCTTCAGTACTAAAACCACCAAATTTGAAGGACTTGTTTGTGTAACCTATTATCACACATGGTCCCTTGAAATCACAATATTCATGGAATTTTGTTGCACTAAATCCATCTGTGCTGGCTCTGTAACAGCACTTGAGCTCTCTACCTGTCCATGAAGATGGGATTTAGGAAGAAATTAGACAAATTAATTAGGAAGAAATTAAAATGTACCTCTTAAGAAAGTAGAGTCAACAAGAGAAAGAGGGAAGGGAAGATCAATATCATGGTACTTAGGGAGAGGCTTGTCTTTAGAATCAGAGTTGCCAAACTTCCATCCAAATAAGCTCTCTGTGGTTTTCTTCTGTCCACAAAGAAATGGAGAGTTTGGGATGCAATATGCCATCTATCTTATTCCACTTTCTCCCTAATTAATTGGGATCACAAATATACATGTTATCTTGTCTATGGAATATTTAATAGTTGTATATAATAATATCCGCTGTTTGAAAGTCATGGGTCCTTAGCTCAGTGGTAGAGCATTTGACTGCAGATCAAGAGGTCACCGGTTCGAACCCGGTAGGGCCCTTTTCCAACTTTATCCTTGTGTAATAAGGAGTTTTTATAGGCCATGTTCTTTATTACTTAATTTCGGTAACAATTATTTCAGTATTCAGTAATTTATTATATTATAATCATTTATATATTTTTTTTTGGTAAGAAGGGAAGAAAAAAAAAACAAACAAAAACCTAACCCGGGATCAGTCTAGGAAGACTGACCCCAATCCTATCCTCAAGAAGAGAAGATAACAGAAAAGAAGGAGGAACGGAAAGGGTAGAAACACCTAACATCCCCCCATGCCCAGCAGCTGCCAAGCGATCCGCCACGCGGTTTTGCTCCCTATAAATATGGGAGAAGGTAAAAGAATCGAAGGCAGGACGAAGCCTCAAGATGGCTTTAAAGAGATTCTGACTCTTAAGACAAACAGTCTGTCTATCCGAAATCCTGTTGATAGCCTCCAAATTGTCAGACTCCACCGAAAGTCTTTTAACACCCATGCGAATGGCGAGTTTAATGCCAGACAAGATCCCCCAGAGCTCCGCAGTAAAGGAGGAGCCCGTACCTAAGTTATGGGTAAACCCAGCCAGCCAGGCGCCACCAGCATCCCGAAGAACTCCACCAGCAGCAATTCTTCCATTACTAAGGCAGGAGCCATCCGTATTCAACTTGACAACCCCTTCCCTGGGCTTCCTCCAACCAACTAACTGGACCTCTTTAACCGGGGAGGGGTGAACCAGGGGCTCTCCTTCAAAACTCTTTGTAATAACAGAGAGTTTTTTCGAGAAGTAAAACCGGATGTCAGGAATAAAGACAGTCTTCTCAGCAAATAACTCTTCATTCCTCCATTTCCACATTTGGTGACAAATAATAGCGAAGAGAATAGCCCCGTGCTCCATACTGGCCAACAAATTCCCATTAACGCCTTCAGAGAACCAGTCAATATCAGAGAACCCCATAAAGGAAGGAATGATGTGGTGAGGAAGGACCCCTTCCCAAACCTTTCTACTATTCGGGCAATCCCTCAAAGCATGGCACAAGGTTTCCACATGGCCGCTGCATCTGCTACAGGCACCAGATACAGCCAAGTGTCTTCTGTGTCTATCTGCATTCGTGAGGAGCCTGTCTTTGACTCCCAGCCATAGGAAACTCCTAATGCGGTAGGGGACTTTGAGGGCCCAAATGGACTTCCAAATTTCCAAGGGAGGATCAGCCCTATTAGGGGTAAAAGCTTCATAGGCCGATTTGCAAGAATAAGAACCATTATTAGTCAAGGCCCAGCAGTGTCTGTCCTTATCACTATCTATAAATTAGATAAAAGTTAAAAAATGATAATTTATTAAAGTATATATCGTTTAATAAAAAAATTAACACTAAAGTATGCATCCATATTTAAAAATTAGGAATTGCACTCAAATTTACCGAATTTATCAATATAAGGGATAAAATTGCATAATTTTAGACATTATGGGTAAAATTACCCATGACCCAAAATGTTAGGGGTATTTTTACACTTTAACCCTTAATTAGAATAAAAAGTTAAGAGTTTGTATTTATATGAAAATTTGTATTTGATTTCATAGGCTTTAAATTATATGTAAATTTGTGTTTGTATGTAATTTGTATTTTGAATTTAAATTAGACTCATTTTTATTTAATTTTATAGGCTTTTATCGAGCCAAGATTTTATCAAGCCGAGCTTTTATTTGATATTCAATTTAGTTTTATCTTTAATAATATATTTATTTAATTATTATTGATATTATTAAATTTATTAGAACTGTCATTATTATTATAAGTTTATTAATGTCCAATATTATCATTAAAATTATTTTAAAGTCTAATATCATCATTATTGTTTAGTTCGATTCAGTTCGGTAGTATTCAGTTAAGTTCAGTAGTATTCAGTTAAATTCAGTTCAGTATTCAGCAGTATTCAGTTCAGTTCAGTTCAATTCAATTCAGTTCAGTTCAATTCAATTTAATTCAGTTCAGTTCAGTTCAGTTTTTTTCAGCAATAAAGAACAAAGCCATATTAAGGACTGGGTCTTCCATCGGGTCTTCCATGTCACTCGAAGGACCTCCAATTCATATTTGGACACGTGTATTGTGACCCCACGTAATAATTAAAATAGTGGGTTCTCTTACAATATACGTGGGCTCATATTACACGTGTCAAAATATATATGGAAGGTCCTCCATTTGACCTGGAGAACCCGGTGCTTCTAATAATTTGACTGTAATGAGAGAAAAGAAATTTGCAGAGAAATTTAAACATTAATTGCAAGAGGGTAATAAGGTAATGTTTAATTACCTTTTTAATATTTATTACAATTAACCCTTTTAATTTATTGAGTGACATTTGTCCTCGTGCCTATTCTAGTTGGTGAATTTTCACTCAATTAAGTTAAAAAGTTGACAAAACCGTTATCTACTTGATATATAATAATGATTTTGTCAAGTATTGAGTGACATTTGTCCTCGTGCCTATCCTAGTTGGTGAATTTTCACCTAATTAAATTGAAAGGTTGACAAAACCGTTATCTACTCCATCCAAAATTTTAGATAGATGAGGAGCTAAATAATGTATTAAGCTTATTAATAATCACCTAAGGATTTTTTAAGGATATTATCTTTTCTCCCAGTTTGCTTGATATGATTTATTTGATATTTTTTTTATTATGTTTCCATATATGATAATAAGGAAATAATTCAATGTGCCACATAGACTAATAGCACGCCACATGCAAAAGTAGTCAATTTGCTTAATTTTCATAACATCAACACACGCTAAATCTATATTGTCCTGTCAGAATGGGCACCCCCAATCTCACTCTTACACATGTCTAGAATATCAACTAGCACAAGAAAATTCACGTTTCCATAAATGTCATATGCAGTATAAATAGAAGTGGTATGGTGTAGTTAATGTATCTTATTCCCACTTTCTAAGAATCCTATTTTCTCTATTATATTATCTTCTCAAACAACCTCTACTAACATAGACATCTGAGTGTACGCGCCAGATTCCGACCCTCCTTTAACATATTCATTGTTTTATTACAGGACTGCAAAAGCCCCATACCTAGAGCTACGTTCTCTGACTTTAGCTCATATGACACCTTTGGAAACCTTTCCGATAATGTGGTCGATGTCTCCTTTGATATGAACCATGCGTCAGGTAATAAAGAGAATTTGGGAGTTGATGCGGCATCGCCAGGATGCAACAAACGAAGTAGGGAGGGATCTGCAGTGGTTACTCCGCTTCGAGCCCGCAATTAACTTAGCAGCTATGGAGGAAGGGCGGACTTCTTCCCGGAGCAGTCACTAGCACACTAGATGCTTCTTTACTTTCCTTTGAATTAATGATTGTTTCTTGGAATTGTTTTGGAGCCGGTGGTAATGAGTTTCATCGAGTTCTCAGACACTTGTTATCGGTTTATAAACTTGACATTTAGGCTCTCTTGGAACCCCGTTTGCCGATTTCGCTGATAAGATTAGGAAGAAGTTTAGCTTTACACATGTTGAAGTTATTGAATACTGAGGGATTTGGTGGTGGTATTTGGCTCTTTTGGAACTCTGCCAAGTTTTAGATTAATGTTATCTCTAGAAACTGTCAGTTCTTGCACACTCAAGTCTCTTTGGTTGGGGTTATGTCAAATGGTTTTTTTTCTATGTTTGTTTATGTCAGGCCGCATCTCCGATTAAAATAGAAATTCATGGCTGATTTGAAGTTGTTAAAAGCTCATGTCCTGGGGCCTTAACTTATCTTAGGCGATTTCAACTGTATCAGGTCTATGGAAGAGAAATATGGTGGTTCCATGAACATTCTGAACCGACGTGCTTTTTTTTTTTGCTGAATGGATTAATAAGATGAGTTTTGTAGACATAGGTTTCACTGGTCTGTGCTTCACTTGGTATCGGGGATCTGAGGCTGACTAAGGGATAAGTGTACTCCGTTGTTATCAAGTAATAAAATCTGGAAAGTCCAGGTATCGAATCCACAGGATTTATTCCTGCAAGTATCGAGCTACTTGGTCTCAGGTGTTATTGAATGATGAGTGATTACCATGCTGGGTAATTTGTGCTAAATTAGTAACTATTGTATGCTAAGTAACTTACTCAAACTGAGCTAATACGAATATCATAAAATCACTTTATGCTGACTAAACTTACATACTGAGTGATTATCTGAAGCTGAGTTACTAAGCACACGAATAAGTTTCTACGTAAAACTGACTACTCAGAATACCAAACGTTTAAAATTCCTAACGCTGAGTAAAGATCCGTTGCACAATTAATGCTAGCACGCGAATTAAATAGCCACCTAGGATGACGTAAGCGTAATAATTAGAAAACGCATGCGCCGATTGTATGATAAATGCCAGAATCATTGTCGGTTGATTATCTCGAGGTCAATACCGCCACCTCAACGATTCAGATCAATTCGACACCCCTATAAATAGTGGATGAATTCCCACTTCTACCTCTTTACACTTAGAATTTCTGGCAATCAATCTCTCTCTATCTAAAAATCCCAAACCTCTCAAAAATCTCTGAAAATCATGTCGGATTCTCAGAATATCTCCGGTGCCGGTTACGACGACAACCGCTCCGATGAAAACCATAAATCTCCTGCTCAGCAGGAATATAGCGAGACTCCCACCAAGTCCCAAGAACGCGGTCAGCATGACCAAACTCCGAGCAAGAGCCCCCACGCTGACCTTGCAACTTCGTCGAAAAAGAAACAGAAAAAGGATAAAGGGAAGAAACCGATGGAAAGAACTTACTCACTGGTATACAGAAGTGTTAGGGGATTCAAGGTTGACCATTCACGCTGGTTCTCTAATGGGTTCGTAAAAGCGGAAAAACCGTTCTGCGAATGGATTTCTAAGAATGGCTGGACCGAGCTATTCTCTATTCGAGAAGCTACCTACCCAGAATTGGTAAAGGAATTCTACGCCAATCTGAGAGCCGCTGATGATAACATGGATTACATGGTCACCAAGGTTCAAGGGAAAGATATCTTTGCCAATCCTCCTTACCTCGCTAAGCTGCTCAAACTGACCAATAGCGGAGCCAAACTAAGAACCACAAGTGACCACGGAAAAATTGATTACCCTGTTGAATTTTTCTAACCCAAGACCCATAAAGGCGAAATTGCGAGTACCTGTATGGGTCAGAATCAGAAGATGGCCCACTACATACTGACCAACTTCCTCTTCCCAAAAATCAACGCCATATCCTCAGCGTCTAACTTCGAGCAATGCTTCATTTGGCACATGCTGACCTACCAGCCGATCAACATGCCAGTTTTTCTTATTGGTGCCTTCCAACATAGTACTGGTACCCTTAGATTAGGCTCACTAATCACTAGAATCCTAAAAGACCACCAAGTAAGCTTAGTGGAGGAGATCAACATCTGGGGTACGGAGATTACAGCTGCCATACTATTCGGTTTGGCCTTTGACCAACCGATAGTGCCCAAGAAAGGAAAGGCGGCCGCAATTGAAGAAGGTCAGGATGAGCTAGCTAAAAAGGGAAAGAAACCTACTGACCGTACTCGGCAGGATAAAAAGAGGAAAGCTGACCTGGAAGCTAAGGACATTAACTCAGCGCCGAAAAAGCTCAGAATTGTGTCAAGGGGGAAGAAAACTGATGCTGAGCAAGGTCGGGATGGACCCAAGTTAGCAAAAAACCTCAAAAGGCAAATTGAGCCTGAGGAAGTAGAGAAAGAAGACACACCCGAGCAGCCTCTGCGAAAGAAGAAGAAGATTTCCTCTAGGTTGAACCCTATCGAAGCACCTCCTCTTGCCACAATGATCTCTGAAGACTCACACTTTATGAGGAGTCAAGGTATTGATCTCGAGAAACCAACCACTGACCAAGATGAAGAAGAGTTGGATAATTTCGGAGGTCAGTTTAATGCTGAGGAAACAACAGAAGTTAAGCAACATGAGACAGTTAACACTGAGCAGGTTGAAGAACAAACTGAGCCAACTGCGAAGGATCACGCTGACATAGGGGTAAACTCATCGTCTGAATCTCTTGACTCTATTCCTGCTGACCCCTCTCCTCCAAAGGCTAAGAGATTCAAACGGCTCAAGAAATTTTTTGTATCAATTGTAATAGTTGAGAGAGTGGTGCTGAGTACTCGGTTTTAAGTACTCAGCGGTAGAGAAATCTAAGTGTTGGGTTATTGCACTTAGTAGGAGTTGAGTAGACGAATAGAGGACGGTACTCTTGCATATTCAACTGCCTTGTAAACGGTTTGCGCTCTACCTTTAAAGAGCTCAGTATTGGATTTAAAAAGTCCGGAGGGATTCTGGGGACTGGACGTAGGCGGAGAGGCCGAACCAGGATAAGTCGTGCTGAGTAATCTCTAACTCTCTTTCAATATATATCTGTATGTGTTGCTTGCTATATTTACTCAGTATATAAATTGTTTAAGCTGACACTGAGTAAATAAGAGTGCTGAGTTGGAAGCTGACCACAAAAAGTGTTATTTCCCAACTCACAGGTAAAACAGTTCTAGTCAGTATCTTACTAAAGCCGTCTTACGCCTCACTCGGCCGCGCTGACCAAGCTGAGTTGCGAAACTCAAAGAATTGAATTAAGTCAGCGTAATTAAAACGAAAAAGTTACATTAGTTCCTAACCTCCCCTTGGAACTAATCACTAGGGACCAACAAACACCTCGTCACTGGATGAACTTTGGGGTCTATATTCTGGGTTGCAGATTGCTTGGGTTCAGGCACTAGTATAGAAATGCTCACTTGTGTCGCATCTATTATGTTACACTTGAAGATAAAGCGACACAATAGAGTAACTAGTGTCGCGCGTTCTGTAAACGCGACACAACTAAGTATTTTGTGTCATCACTTGTGTCATGCTTTAAGAGCGTGCGTCACAAACATGTTACTTCTTGTATTGCCTGTCTTACAGTGTGACACAAGACCAAACTTGTGACGCACCTTTACCAAAGCGACATAAGGAGTGTGTCATCTTTGTGACACGCTTTTATAAAAGCGACACAAGGAGTGTGTTATCTTTGTGGCACGCTTTTATAAAAGCGACACAAGGTGTGTGTTATCTTTAACAAAACTCCAGATTTTAATCGTTTGTTTATTGTATTAATAATTCTAAATAGGCAGATAGTTCATATTGGCCCCTAAACTATAACTTGAAAATAGGTTAAGGACTTGATTGGTGATTTTAATAGTTTAGGGACCTAATTGATTTTCAAGGTATAGTTTAAGGGCCTATATGAGCTTTACGACTTCTAAATAACTTAATAAAAAAATAAAAAGTCAAAAAACATCTAATTAGACCTAATTTTGTATCAGAACCCATCTATCTATCTCCCCCAACCCAAACGACGAAGAAGAAAAGGGGCGATTCTTCTTTCTCTCGCCGGTCGTCTCCTACCTCCGCATGTGTCAGTCGCCTACCGCCACCTACCTCCGTCTCCGCCTACCTCCACCTGCGTTCGTCGTCTGCCTCCGCCTCCGCCCATCGTCTGCCTTCGCCTCTGCCCATCGCCTGCCTCTGCCCGTCGTCTGCACCTCTTTTCTCTCCTCTACTTTATGCCGAAATCCTAGAGGTTTCAACGGTGCTGGTGATGCTTCACCAAATAACGACGATGGTTCTTCCTCCATAGATCAGTTCTTCCTCCATCAATCAGTTCTATTTCACTGAAGGTAAATATCTCCAAAGAGGTGCAGTGTCTACTGATTTAAGTTTGGTGAACTCATAGACGTTATTTTTAATTCTTGTGGATAGACAATTGAGCATATTGATAGCCGATCTTTATCGAGATTATACTTTGTCCTATTCTGTTTAATGTAATATCAAGTCCATTGAGTACTGCATTGATGTTTTATGTGTGTGTTTGTGATTGTTTAAGGTGAGAGGTGGAGGGAGTTAGGTTTTATCTAGTGTCAAGGTTGGTAGACTAAATCGATTTTATGCAAGTTCAGTTGCTAGTAATGATGAAGATGGAACTGGTCATTGTCATCAAATAGTGATATCTTCTTTGATTTATTTCATGGATTTTATTTATGTTTAGGAATGATTTTGTATTTTTTAGTATAAACGTGAAGAAATTCTCCAAAGCATTTTCAAATTTCAACAGGGCAGAGCAGCAAAGTCTACATGACCTCTTCATTCAGGTATTTGTTGTCTATCTAGTGACAATTTGGTATAATTGCTTGTCATACATTATTTTATAGCAAATGTTCTTGAAATGGAACCAATGACAGTAGATATTTGGGCCTTGAACTATAAGCTTGAGCTTTTAGTTCAAATGGCTCCATAACACTAGTAAAGTTAACAGCAGTTATATTATATAAATTGCTATCTTCTATGTGAATTTGACATGGAAAATCGTGTTATCCCATCATGTTGTTATGCGTCCATAGTGTGGCATGGCACATGAATCATGACCAACGTGTTGTTTGCATCTTGCTGTATTCATCAATGTTAGCTTGATTACATTTTCATGTTTTAAAAAGTTCTTTTTGTCCTGTTTGAGTTTGACTGTTCTGAGTAAACTACAGTTCCCTTAAGATTTTATGGTAATGCATTTTTGTGGACTTTTTAATTGGTAGTACACCCCTGCTATTGATATCTGGAGCATCGGATGTATATTTGCTGAGTTGCTAACTAGGAAACCGTTGTTTCCTGGAAAAAATGTAGTGCATGAATTGGATATCATAACAGATTTGCTTGGCACTCCCTCAGCAGAGTCCATTGCACGGGTTATATCTTTTCTGGATAACAAGGCTTTGATTTGCTTCTGTAAAATACTTTAACTCTTGGGTTATATTTTCAGTCAATAAGATTAGAATGACATTTATAGAAGGTATGGTTGTCTAGATCTATTTCATCCAAGCTAATCTCTTTTAACCAGGTTACTTTGATTGAAGAATGAGGTTAAATTATGTGGCACCGCCTTGTACACTTCACCATTCGTTCTGCTTTCCAAAGCATCAAAAAAACAACAAATGTATTCTGTTCTTCATAAAGCAAAAATAATAAACAAATTTGTGTTCTGATCAAACTAGAAATATTGCATTCATTTGGTAGTTGACCTATAGTCCACGATATTCATCATCCAACCCTAGATCTTTATTCTTTAGGTAGGTGAGCAATGAGCAAGAATATTTGAATGGGACAGCTAATGATTTACTGAATTTGCATAATGTTGATTTTAGTCTTTTTACTGGATTGAATTCTTAGGAGAAAACAATTTGCACCCCAGATCTGAGAGGGACAATTCTACCTGGCATTACACGGGAAAGTATTGTGGACATTGTTGAAACACCTTTCCACAAGATTTTGATTTGACAAAATCATCCATGATTAAGAGACAATTAAATTTAAGTGCTTTATTTTAATTGTACTAATCCGTTTGTTCAATGTTGAGTATAAATATAAATAAAGATAAATATAAAAACTAAGACAGGAAGAGGTCAGCATAGAAGCCTAAAGTATCAAGCTGAGTAGAATCAAACTTAGCATCAAAAGACAAAGACATAAACACCCACAACAACTGTCTCACGAAGCTGAGCTGACTAAAAATATACTCAGCTTGGAAATTGCCAATGACAATGATTTACGCAGTAGAAGATGAGTGATTCTTCAGGACAGCATGAAAAAGTCGTTTGCTAAAAGACAATGATTACCACCCCTCTGTACCAATAATTGAATCCTTGGAAATACGCAGAAGACACATTCCGAGATGTATGGGTCAATGGATTATTGGTAAAGACAACTGACACAAAAAGACAAGCCAGACGCAAGAAGACAAGCTTGACGTCTGAAGGAATGCAGAGGAAGGGAATGGCCGGAACAGTCTGAAGCTGGCCAGAATCTGTCCCCTAAAAGAGCCGTTTTAACATCAATGGCTAAATCATTTCAAAATGATCCATCACAGATTTTCCTATATAAGGACAATCAAACTTCTTGGATCATTGCCGAATTACAAAAAGAAAAATACAAGAGAGAAAAGATACAAAAGAACTTAGATACAAAAAGAGATCTTACACCCATCTTCTATTCCTTGTGTAAATGCTAGAGTGATTACTTGTAATCTTCTAAAGTGTTCTTTATTTGAAAAGGAACAAGTGTTTATCAATTGTAACATTGAGAGTGTTGTGCTGAGTGTTTGGTTGTAAACATTCAGTGGTAGAGAAATCTAGGTGCTGGGTTGTAGCACTTAGTAGGAGTTGAGTAGACGAATAGAGGAAGGTACTCTTGCATATTCAACTGCCTTGTAATCGGTTTGTGCTCTACCTTTAAAGAGCTCAGTATTGGATTCTAAAAGCCCGGAGGACTCTGGGGACTGGACGTAGGCGGAGAGGCCGAACCAGGATAAGTGATACTGAGTAATCTCTAAACTCTCTCTCAATACATATATTTGCATGTGTTGTGTGTTAAGTTTATTCAGCATACAAAATTGTTTTAAAGTTGATTCTGAGTTATTTCAAGTGCTGAGTTAGAAACTGACCTCCAAGAGTGTCAATATCTAACTTACATATAAAACAGCCTTAGTCAATATCTGGCTGAAGCTGTCTTGTAACATATCTGACCAAGCTGACCAAAAGCTGAATTGACAAACTCACCAAATAACTAAGTCAGCATATATTAATTAAACGAAAAAGTTATATTAGTTCCTAACCCCCCCTCCCTTGGAACTAATCACACAGGACAAACAGACATTGCTCTTAGCCATGGATTTCAGGTATGTCTTTCTCATTTTTGAGCCAATAATATATGATGAAATGCTATACATCCTCTGCCCCAAAATGATAGACCACTTTCAACCTACATGTGGTTTAAGAAATAAAGTTAAGATAGTTGAAAGATAATTTTTTACACATGATTTCCTTAATTTACCCCTATTTAGTATTAGTGGATGCACTTTATTGATTTCTCTATGGTTAATAAATAAGGGGTATATTAGGAAGATTAGAAAATAACAAATTTTTATAAAAGGAAAGTTGTCTATAATTTGGGACGGAGGAAAATGGAAAAGTGGTCTCTCAATTTGGGAGGGGGGAGTATTTCAAAGGCTTTTGAAGTTTGTTTTTTTAAATTATAATTTATTTACTTATTGAATAACCATGAATTCTTGTTTCTGTTAAACATTTGTTCATTACTTGAAGAAACCAAGTAGTTTTTTCTTTTTACTGTTACTAGCCTGCCGCTGGTAATAGTTGGAGTTGCATTTTTTTACCCACAAGTAGAATGTTGGCACTTGGCATCTAATAGTTTTTCATTGGAATTTGGACATTCTGCATTCCTTTGTTAATACATATATCTCTTAATATGTTTGATGCATATGCTTTTTCATTTGTCTTGCTCATATCTTAGAGTTTTTTTTATTATTATTATTTGCTTGTCCTACAAGATAATCTTGTAGGTACCTTAGAAGTTTTTAAAGGGATTGGATTGAATTTAAATTAATCCTAACAGCTTGCACATGAGTGTTGGTCATTGTTCAAATTGCTGCTTGCTATACTATGTGATTAAAAGGCATGATTGTTATCCTAGTGTATGTGACTAGAACTTCACTCCTCCGTTAATATAGGTTCCATATATTTACTTACTTTAATTAAATGCTTGAGTTTTTCTTCTGGCAAACGCTAGACTGTTCTGCTGATGACAATGTAGCATATTAGGTAGCTAAGAGATTAGATATTATGAGGAGAGAATCCGTGCATACATTCTTCAATTGGAACTCTTACTTGTATAGTCTTGTTGTCTTCTGCCAATTGATCTCAACATTGTTAACTAATTCATATAATTAGACGGCAAACACTAGTACAGAAATGGCCTATGGCCACGGTCGTTTACCGTCATTAGCCACGGTTGTATGGCCGTGGCCAAAGGGGGGCATGGCAAATGCTTTACGTCTTTAGCCACGGTTTATTAACTGTGGCCAAAAGGGCATTAGAGTCGCTTTTTACGAATAACCAACTCTAATGCCCTATGTTTTGACCACGGTTGTTACGAAAAACCGTGGCTATAGGGGTCTTTTGCCACGGTCTTTCGTAACAATCGACTCTAATGCTCTGACCATTAGAGTCTGTTGTAGAAGAACCATGGCTAATGATAAGAGCATTAGAATCGGTTGTTGTAACAATCGTCCCCAATGCTCTAACCATTAGAGTCCGATGTTTTGCAACCGTGGCTAATCTTAATTATATTAGAGTCAGTTGGTACAAACAACCGACCCTGATGTTATTGTTTTTAACAATTTTATATCAGCCGGTTCAAATTAAACCTGCTCTATTTTTTTCCTACTGTAATTAACGGCAAACGAGATTTGTTACCTCAGTTGTTTACCGTAATCGAAATTGATCCTGTTGTATTACTGAAATTAAATACAAAATCAATAAAAATGTACACAAATATAGTGTAATTAATTAACCTGCTGTATATATACAAGCTTTGATTCAATATTCACAATTTCACAGTATTTTCATGTAATAACCTGCTATATATATACAAGCTTTGATTTCGAATCTGAATCCCTATTTTTGACATTATGCTCTGCTAGCATCTGATCAAGAAGAGAGGACCTTTGGTTCATAAGAGTCTTTGGTGCAGTTGGGGTTGTGCTAACGGTCGTGGCGGCGACTGAGGCATCAGTTGTTTCGGTGGAGGTAGATATGACTTTGTCCAACAAGGCTGTGTCACACGGTGCAACCAATGCCTTCAACCACTTCCCTGGGTTCAGTATAGTCTCTTGGCACTCTGCTAACTTTTCTGAAGCAGTTGTTAGATTCCAGTCCTCGTCTCAACAATAGGAAACATAAGTAAATATATTATTCATGCACTTGTATGCAACATAGATTGGAGTAACAATATGGTAGCGAAATGATTACTTGCAAGAACTTTCATAACATGTAAACATATAATTAATGTCTCCCAGGAACATTAAGCATGCATATTTCCACAAGTTATATACAGTACTAGACAATGACCCTTTTATAGAATTTGTTGTTTTACTGTTAGATGCAGAACTCCCTTCAAAATAATGAAGTTGAATCTTGGACAAAGCAAGGAAATGACAATATGGCATGCCATTGCGAAAGAAAAAATGGCAGACACACATTTGAGTAGAAATTGAATTTTCCAACTTATCAACTCATGATGATAAGCATTAGAAAAAGAAAAACTGTAATACCAGTTTGACCATTAACAAACCTACCTACTAACCCTTCTAAACTTTGAAAAAAAATCCTAACAATTTATTTATTCTATATATTTCCTAGAGTAAAATATCCTATAGGTTTCAGATTGTATAGTATTTCCTAGAGGAAAATATCATATAGGTTTCAGATTGTATAAACTTTGATTAATTTTAAGGAGGCCTAATTCCTAGAGAAACAAAATGAAACAACACAAGTAAAAAAAAAAAAAAAAGCAAACCTCAAGGTCCTTCAACAACTGAGATGCTGCTTTTCCTCCTGCAGCTTTTGTGTTCCGGTCATATCCATTTCCAACCAAAAGGACATTGTTAAGCTGTAGTCTAAGCTCAACATGCACAGCTTCATTTTGACTCGTATCTTCTCTTTTACAAAATAACCAAGAGAATCACATAATTCATTGAGTGTACGCCATGGAGCCAGCTCAAGATTTTGAGGGGTTGGAAGAGGAGATAAAAGCGGCTTCCATACTTGCCACATTTAATCAAGGTTAAACTTTGTATCAATTAACATAGGCCCCGTCAATACTTTTAAGCAGGTCTCCAAGAAGTAAATACATGAATTATCAGAACACATATATGATATATTCTATACCAAAAGGAACTAACTAAGAAGGGCATTCTTCAAAAGTCTAAAACTTCAAGCATCTTAAAGGCATATTAATTGTCCCATTAAAAACCAAGAAATCGATTAACTGCTTAAGCACTTACCTTGGGACAATTTGGACCTCCAGTCGATTTGGTGACTTCATCAGATACATTAAAAGTTATGTGGCTTAGAAGTCACGTTGAACAATGTTGAAGGTGCTCGTACAGCTTTCTCCTTACAACAACTTGAGAAAAAGTTATCATTGCTCATACAAGCGGAACGCAAGTCCGTCAACACACCAGGATCGATGCTGGTGTAACTTTGATATAGATGCCACGTATTAAGCAAGTCCACCACAACATCACCAAGAAATTCAAACCTCTGCCAACAATTGAAAAGTTAAAAAGTGTTGACTTGCACATATCCAGTTGAAATTCAAGTATATATAACCTGCTCAGTGCTCATTTCACGCAACTTCTGAGTAGCACTCATCATTCCCACACTATAAAGAAAAATAGTAAGAGAAACAATATATATCAGGGACATAATTGTTATGCTCTGTTCAAGGAAATACATAAGCGCTAATATGACCTTTACAGGGACATATGATGATAAACAATAGAGAAACAATGGCATTGCCTAAATTTAAGCAAGTTCAGGAGCCAATCAGATTATTTTCCAAGTACAGAGAGGACTTGATGTATTAAGCCAAAATGAAATGACAAGTAGTTCAATATTATCCGAACATTTCTAAAAGTTCACAAGCAATTGGGCTAATGGTTTACAATTCTAAAGTAAAGGGAAAAGCAATAGTGCATCTGGCCACTTATGCACTTAACACCATGCACATTAGTTCAATGAAGGTTTGATAATGGTCTATACTCGAGCAATGTCTAGTTTCTGACAGAGAAGCAATTGTAGAAAGTAAAGGAACACGTGAATTTGAAGTTTCTCTTAGTCATTGTTTGGATTCAAGAATTTTTAGCTCACTGCACTCTTGGAGTTTCTTAAGAGAGTATTTTAAGAATTTGAAAAGGATTTAGCCACTCAAAGAGACTAAACGTCACTTCTAGTAGGCTCATCTTCTATGTTCCAGTTCAGACAGTGCATATATGATTAAATAGGACAGTGCATATATGATTAAATAGGAGCTCAGGTTAAAACAGAGAAAAATGGTGTTCAGTTTCAAAATTGCTCTCATATGCAAACTCAAGGACTCAGTTGCAAATAGGTATAAAATAGGAAAAATCATCTGCAAAGCACAAATGGTTTAACATATGAAAACATGAGAGATTGAATAAGATATGGACCTAGACAGATACTCCATACATAACATAAAAATCAATGGTGATTTGGGATCACCGTGCCTAAGTCCTCCAGCACCAGGAAAAACCCCTTCAAGTCCATCATTAATCACAATAGAAAAGTAAGGAGACCTTATACATGTCATGATCCATTTAGTAAATTGATTTGGAAACCTTAATCCAAACAGCAGTTCTTTAATAAATTCCCAATCAATGAAGTCATGAGCATTGCTAAGGTCAACTTAAAGAAAAATTCTTACCATTGGTTTCTCTATGATAATGCTTAACCAACTCATGTGTAAAAATCACATTATCAATAATCCTACTCCCGTGAATAACAGCTGACTAATCGAGAATAACAATAATGTCCAACACAATACTCAATCTGGCAGCCAAAGTCCCTGTGATAATTTTGTACAAAAAAGTACAACAGGATATTGGTCTGAAATCCCCCAATCCTTGAGGGTTCCTTACTTGATTTCGAGCACCTAAACCGGGCTTAGCGGTCCTGTTTTTGAACAAGGAGACTCAAGGAAGAACTAGTCTCAAGGACATCATCATAAGCAATATGCTTGTCTTTAGCCTCTCCCCTAACCTTTTTACCCCTGATAATAGTAATCCATTGATCATTCACATGACAAACAATCAAATTAGTAGGTGAAGAATAGCCCTCACATTGAACCATAGACAAGTTAACCATCACTAGGATTTTCCCCATTATCAAAGACATTCACAGTTGTAGGCTTCGAAACCTTTTGAGGTTTACTTTTCCCTGGATAAATGTTATCCATATGTACATGTTTGAGCCTACAAATGTCTGATTTTATCAGGTTTTAACTTTTTCTCAACCTTCTTTATTTAAAATTTACAGTGCATTGACTTTACAATTGCTCTCATATGCAAACTCAAGCACTTGAACATTTGAGAAAGAAAATAGAAATTTCAACAGAAACAATTCGCTTAGCCAAGCAGAAGGAAGAACAGGCACGGCTTGTATGCCAAATTCAGTTCTGAATCTTCAAACCAGCAAGTTATTAGAAATTTTCAGGAAAGAGTAATATAAAGTGCTATATGCAACTATTTGCATCTAACTCCCAATCAAGCTTCCTAAAACAAAAGAAAAAAAAACAGAGAAAGGCTCTAGCGTACCTGAACTTGGCAAATCGAGAGGAACCAGAACAGTAAGAATGAGAATACACCCTAACCCTAGAATGAAACATAAGAAGAGAAAGCAATATGTTCATTAACAGTGAGCTCAAACAAAACAACAAGATATGAAGCTCAAAGTTCTGACCAACAACTCCGAGGCACAAACTGAGGCTTCGCGATTATCAGAAATTACAAATGAGCGTCTCAATCCAGCGACTAGCAGAGGTGGCGACGACACGAACTGAGGCGATAGGTGAGACCGGTGGAGAGCTGCAAATGTGGTTCAGGTGATGTGTGGAGACACGCGAAAAGAGGCAAATCGCGTTCACGTGAGGTGGAGAGCCACAAATAGAGGAGAAAATGTTAGGGATCGAGCTGAAGGGTTTAGGATGGAAGCCGAGAAGAATTGAACTCTTTAGGTTTAGGGTAAGGATACAGTTAATGGTCTTTGGAGTGGGTTGTATATGAACCGTAGCCCATAATAACATATTAGATAGAGACGGTTGTTTGAAAAAACCGACCCTAAAGACCTTTAGCCACGGTTTTTCAAACAACCGTGGCTAATAAGGCGTCATTATTGGCCTCGGTTTACATTTAAACCGACACTGATTACTAGATCATTGGCCTCGGTTTAAGAAGAACCGACACCAATGACCATCCAAATCGCGTGTCATTTTTAAAAATCACATTTAGAGTCGGCTTTTTTAAAAAACCGACCCCAATGCTCTAATTATTTGAGTCGGTTTTTTAAATAACCGACTCCAATTACCTGTAGTCACGGTTTTGTAAACAACCGTAACTAATAAGGCGTGGCCATAGGCCATTTCTGTACTAGTGAAAAATCATATTGCTTTTACTTGCAAACAGGTTGAGGAGAGAATAATTTCAGTTGAGGAATTATATAGTGCTGAGGAAGTTTTTTGCACTGGAAATGATGTTGGTCTATTGTCGGTGGGTAGCGTAACACACCAAAGAAAAAGGTATAGTTGGTTAAATAATTGCTGATGGGATATGGAAAGATAACAAATCTTAGATTTTAATTGTTAAATATGATAAAGACTGAAAGATGGAGTTTGGTTTGTTTTGGGGGATTGAATGCAAGTTGTTGTATATGGGAGGTGGACATGGGACTGCCCTGGAAACTGTCCTCAAAGCTTACTAATATACAGATGGGCCTAACAGAAGATAAAAGGGGCTGGACTTTTGTCCTCAAGTAGGAAAACAAATTCTGAGATAATATTTTGTTTTCTGATTAATCGGAGAATAATCAGAGTCTGAGATTGTAGATGGCATATAGAATATGACCTTACAGAAAACATAGCCATTTCATTTAATCATTATAGTATAGGGTGGAAAACTTGTGCTTAGCAACTAATGAGACAAGTAAAATAGTTGCTTGTCTGAGAGGGTGAAAGTGATGCATTTGTATATTTGGGGGATAGTGACTATCATTTTTATGAATAGAAGACTTTTGAAGTTGATGCTGAAATAATGGAAGGCCATAAAAACAAATTAATTTTAAGATTCTTTCTCTATTTTAGTGTTTGTTCATCTTCCTAGTTTTTTTGGTTACAAACTTGAATATGACAAGGTGAATTAATTGTTATATACAACTATTTTTTTTGAAGAAATTAAGTTGTGATTATATTTTAAATATGTATGTATTTATGCAATGTGGTATTTGTAGTTTTATTGTGTATGTTTTATAATATCATGTAGAATAAATTTTGATTATAAAATTTTATGCTGGATGCTGGAAAATTTTGTAATTTTTTTTAAAAAAAATCAATATTTTGTGTCGCGCGTGGTGAAGGAGCGATACAAAGTGTACCAGATTAACTCGGGAGCTTGTGTCGCACCTTTGGAGCACGTCACAAGAAGTATCGCTCTATTGTATCGCGCGTGTGTGAGAAACGACACAACGGATGAGTAGCTTGTGTCGCTCTCAAGAGCGATGCAAAGTTCTTGTGTCGCACCCATGTTGTGTCGCACAAAAGTGCGACGCAACAAGCTTAAAAAGTGCGACACAAGTAAGCATTTTTGTACTAGTGAGGGTTATAGAAGAGTGATTGTCAAATTAGACTCTCAAGTTGTGCTGCAACTCATGACCAGTTTCGTAGAGGTCCATCATCCTTTTGCCTGGCTCATTCATTGCTGCATTGCTCCTCGGGATCAGGACTGAATCTCCATTTTAACCATACCTATCAGTAAGGGAACAAGGCGACTGGCTGGTTGGCGAACTTCGCAGGTTCATATTCTTTGGATCACTACAAACCTCTAGAAGATTCTTTCCATTGATGGTAGGGCCAGTAGAATAATTCTTTCATAGACTCGTAGTTTGTTTGTTTTTTTTCCTCAGTTCTTCTGATAAAAAAATCTTAGATGTCTCCCTTTTCTATTTTCTATTTTGCAGGTTAGATTGGACCATTCATGAAGATACATGTGATTCAACCACTTAAAGTTTCCACAAATTATCATTACCAAAATAAAATATCCTCGACCAAAAAAAAAAAACGAAAATATCCATGTTTCATATATACCATGTAACTCCATGTTTAGACATTTATATATATATATATATATAAAAAGCAGCTGAAATACAATCTCATTTAAGAGGCATGAAAAAGATATGAATTATTAATTACTTGTTTTATATCTGATATAATCATGAGGATGAGGATGATACAACAACAACATAGAAGAAGGGACATGATCAGTCAGCCCCATCAGCAGAAGGCAAATGACTTTGAACATGAACTTTAGGCGTCTCAAAATTGATGACAACTTCATCATCACCAGGTTTAAACTCTTTGAAGCAAGCAATCCTCCCCAATTCTTCAACTTCTTCAATCACATTATCAAGCCTTGCTACTGTCTCCACCAGCAATGCAGCAAATGCAGCAAAAGGAAGTGCCTCCGAGAATTCAAGACTTGTTATTGCAATTTTGCTTAACTGTGGCCTTAATACTTTATTACGTTCCCCTGCTCTCGAATATTGCTGATCATCCTGGAAGCTTTTCGATTTCCACTCCCGCAATGCAGAACTGTCTGTCTTTACACTTGACAATGACACTCCATGATTCTCCTTTTCTTGCTTCTGTCTAGCATGAGCAGCTGCTATAGCTAGCATGTTCTTTGCTTGGTTGTTGTTTGATCCTAGAAATAACCTCGGCTGTGATTTTATTGCTTTGTTCAGATCGTGCAGAGCTTCGTGCAGATGATCCGAGAGTATCTCAGGCGAACAGTGCCGGTGGTTTCTTATACTATTTGCAAGTTCCTTTAGTGCTTTTGATACTTCATTTGCTAGCCGAACACATGGATCTTTGAATAGGGCACGGCAATATTTTGGAGTCTGATAAAGTAATCTTAATCTCAGTTATTCATTGCAAAATTATCCTTAATTATCTTATAAATGAATGACTATAATTCTAATAATTCTAATGATATTCTGTGATCTTGACTTAATTTGAAGCAAATAAAGGTACCTGAATTTCAGTTTGGAGACATCCATGTAGAGCTACAACAGTGTAACCAAAACGGCGAAGAACAGCTCCCAGTTTGACATACTGTTGCCATGGATATTTGCAGTGTCTTGAATGCCTTGGCTCCCAGCTTGCATGTAAGGCCAATGTTTCATCTTGTGATTTTGAGTCCAAAACATTCTTGTAACCTCTATAAATCGGATCCTCTGATGATTCATCTTCATCTGCAGCTTCTTTCACGGCCTCGCTGAAATATTCATTTACACAAGCTGCAATGCAATAATATATATTTTCACATCCAATTCATCCTATGATTACTTCATTTCACATCCAATTGCTCCTTCAACTAGCTTAAAATATCTTGAAACTTGCTTAAAATATAATTTGGGTTTCAAAAAATTAAACTGTACACCGAAAAAGTGTTGCATGTCCATTAAAAAAAAGTAAAACTTAAAACGTACTAAAGTCAAGTATAAGGTTCTGAAGCAAAGTTCATGTAGACCTTGATCAAATGAATTTAAACTTATTAAATCTAAACCTTAAAATCCAACACTGAATTCAGGTCCAGGTGAACACTACCATGAAATTCTAATATTAGGAAAGAATGAATTATGTAATAACATTCCATGGAGCATGCAACACACTTTCTACATGCAACTTCCTTTTTTTGCAACCCATTAATTAATTGATTACACTTTATATAAGTTGAGGAGCTATTAGAACATTTTAAAAGTTGAGAGTGTGAATCAACTTTTTAGACAAGTTCATGGGTACAAATTATGTATTAAGCCTTATTTTATTTTCGATTTATCAGTTCTAGTTTTAGGTTTGATCAGACACCACAACTTTAGAGCTATGTTGCATGGAAGGCGTGGGGAAAAGTGTAAATATTAAAAATATAGAGGCATATTTATAAATATTAAAAAGATAATGATATATTTTTGAAAAGGGACGAAGAACAAGATAATGAAAGTTGAAGTTCAATCAAGATTCAAAAGACAATGTTTGTAAGAGAAAAAATATAGGTAGATTCTTTAAATGGAAGGATACAATGAAAGAACTATGAGTTAAATAGAAGTTTCAATTTTCCTAATTTTAGGCTAAATAGGAATTGTAAAATAAAAACTTTGAATTTCTAGAAATTTAATTGAAATACGCATATGAAACCATTTATAAATTAAGAGAGACATTTCATATTTTGAGTAATTACTTAAACGTGCCCAGAAACATTTTGTATGAGTTTTCGAGAGTTTCCATTTCTCACATCCGACGAAAACAGTGAAAGGCATGTCACAATGAGTTTCTGTGCATCGCTAGGTTTAGAGTTTAGGCTATCTTATCTCCTATACTTACACTAATACTCAAGTAAGCTTTTGAATCATTGCTTAATATATAAATATATATACCTTCTATGCATGAAGCTATACAATCCAGCTTGGAGACAGTGGAATTATGGAGATCTTCTCCAGACCAATTTGGGAACACAAGAAGACTCATTAACAGGCAAACCCCACAACCAATAGCAATGGTTAAAAAGCGTTCGTGAGCGATTTTCAGAACATTGCTAACTCGGAAACTTGATAGAGTTATCAAATTGAACGTCAACATGAATATGACTACACCATAGTCATAATTCTTCTTCACATAAGGGAAAAACCTTACATATGTTGCTGCTCCCCCTGTCATTTTTCAAGTCCAACACCAAGTTTAGTTTAGCTTAATTTAATTTCTTCTCAATTTGAAAATATTCATGGAATCAGTGAACAGACCTATGACAAACACTGAAGTTCCTATGAAAATTGCTCGAAAAACATGGCCAGTTTCCTTTGCAACATATTCAATCCCAAAAGCTAATGATCCTGCTAGCAACGTCCCCAATCCTCTATTCAGCCCTTTGCACAACGTTGCTCCTGCAATCAAAACATTATTTTATTTCAGGATAATACTATGTTATTATCTGATGATAGGTAAAGAGATAATTAACTAAAGAGATAATTAACAATAATGATCTCCAAGAATCAAAACCCCAAATATGTAAGGGGATACAATAGTTAAAACAGACCTGCAGTAAATTCTAAGACAACAACAACAGTCATAACAGCCCAAATAGCATTCTGGCCAATAGAATCAAAGAGAGGCTCAATGAGATAGAGCAAAGACACTAATGTCAATGACATCCCAACTTTGAAAGCATGTATAGCTCGTCGAGGATCTTCTCGACCAACTTTCCATGTAGTTTGCCAAATAAAACGAGGAATTTTCTTCATTTTTTCAGCCAAACTCTTCATTTTGATCTTCAAATTCTCCTTCCCCAACCCCATCTTCTTCACGCATACAAATACAATAAACAGCCAAAAATTTGATTCTATACAATTTTTGGTGCAAAGGGGGAGTTTTTCCTTTCTTCTTCTTGTTATTTTGTAATGTGACAACTCCAACTTTTCTGGAACAATACAATAGCAGCTTTATAGGAAGAGTGTGAGCTTCACATGCCTTGCGTTTAAAAGTGTACTCATACATTTATGGTCGGTTGCTTTCAGTAGGAAGTAAGTCAACAATATGAGAAAATTGTCATCCACAAATTTTTTATTTTTTATTTTTTTTTCCTGTGATGATTGTAATTAATGAGGTTTCCATGATTTTGTTCTTTGAGGGCAGCAAGATCAGTATGCATGGATCTTTTATTCTGTTTTCAAAACTATGCCTCCTCGGTTGATTGGAGATAGGTGAGGTCTTTCCACAATTCTGCTACATAATCAAAATAGATTATACTCTCAGCAATCTGGTTTTGGGAGATAGTTGTGTGATATCCATCAAAGGACCATGTTTAGGGCTGACTTAAAGGGAGTCTGTTTAGGGGCACGCTCGTTTAGGGCCTCCATTTAGGGCATCCGATTCAAAAAAAATTAATTTAATTACAATATAATAATTATTGAGATTTCAATTGTTAAATA
Source organism: Euphorbia lathyris (assembly GCF_963576675.1). Taxonomy (NCBI): domain Eukaryota; kingdom Viridiplantae; phylum Streptophyta; class Magnoliopsida; order Malpighiales; family Euphorbiaceae; genus Euphorbia; species Euphorbia lathyris. Next base: position 27,832,120 of record NC_088915.1, read on the forward strand.
TTAATATCTAATAAATAATTACTATCCCGTATTTAAATATATAACAGTAGTTATATATAGAAAGTAAGAGTACAACCTGCTAAAATGGAATATAAAGTCGACAACTATAGTATACATTGTCAATTATTTTTTCAATCACCGCCTCTTAACAATAATAGCGCAACAAGATCCAAATTTTATTTCACAATTCTCTTACCAATAATAGGGATAAGTTACAAATTTAGTCCTATAATTTTTAGAGGAGAGCGGATTCAGCCTCTATATACAAAACAATACAATATTGAGCCTAATATTTACAAGGTGGTGCAATTTCAAACCTCGTTAAAGGAAGACGAGTTTTTTTCATTCTTACAAGATGTGAAATTTTGAGCCTTATTGTGTGGTCAAATTGCTAGAGGCAAGGGTAGCCGGAACATGTAATTACATATAAAAAAATAATATTTCATTAATAAGGTTTGAAATTGCACCATCTGTTAAATGTTATCCTTAAAGATTGCTTTATTTTGTTTTTTTTTTTTTTTGGTAGGAAAAGATTGCTTTATTTTGTACATGGAGACTAAGGTGTTATTTGATAAAAGTAAAAATTAAGTGCTGAAAGAATAAGTACTGAATTTTAAGTGTTGAATATTATAAGTGTTGAAAGTATTGAATGATATAACATTTATAAAAAAATATTAATTGATAGTGTTTAACTTAAAATGTTAAGTCAAAATTGACTTATCAAAGTAAGTGATTTTTAACTTAATTAACTAATTTAAGTGATGGAGAAACAACCGTTATCAAACACAATTAAATTAAATAAGTTTTTAACATTTTAATATAGGTTGTTTCAAAAAAAAAACATTTTAATATAGGTGATTAAGTGAGTTATCAAACAAGATGTTTTCTTCTTAATAAATATAGAGTTAATATGTTATCCGATAATAATATACGTTCTGCACAATTTTTTTTATCTTTATTTAACTGTTGTTGGTCCAATCAAGAATTAATAAAATTTTATTACTTTTAGATTTATAAAAAATGGAGTTAAAAACTACTTTGGATGTTTAAAATACTAGAGCGGTGACTAACTATATTATTACATCTTTGCCATATAGAATATATTGGATGATCTAAATAATTAACGGATCCATCGAAAAATCCAAATTTATTGAATCAGAAGCAGGGGCGGAGAGGGTCGGCCGACCCTCCGGCCCCGTCGGAAAACCCCCAGATAGGGGTTTTCCTTCCTGGCAGAGCCAGGGGGGCGCCATGGCTGGAGCCCCTCCAGCCATGGCGGCTGCAACATATTTGCAGAAGATGGGATTTTGTATCCCATCTTCTGCTTATATTTTTAACTTATAACAGCACAAAACGACTTCGTTTTGTGCTGTTATAGGTTAAAAATATAAGGGATGGAAAGGGCAAAAATGCCATTTCCATCCACAAGAAAGCTGATGGGCTAAATAACCTTTTTCTTTTTTTTTTAATCTTCTCTTCCACTCTTTGCTCATTCGACCTATAAGGCATAAAATCCAAAATAATTTTAAGAAAGTTCTTTAAAACCTCCATTCTCACCCAACTCTTTTCTTTTTTATTTTAAGTAAGTTTTTTATTTTTCTTTTTGTTATTTATTTTATAATTTCTCAATTAAATTAGATATTTTCAAATTAGGATTATGTATAATTAATTAACAAAAGGAATTACTTACTTGGCCCTGGAGAAAAAAAACCCTCGCAAAAACCCTCGCCCGCATGAGCGAGACCTCATCACCACCGGCGCCGGACGGCGGAACTGCACCAGCAGATATGGAGAGATCGAATGATATAGATTGAAAGCGATAAATGAAGGTTTTAATCGTAAACCAATAAAGAGGTTCTTCTCTAACTAAACTAGAAGGAGTGAATCCCAATAACAAGGTATAAACCTTAAGTTCTCAAAGAGAAATGATGTTTGATTGATAAAAGTTGCCGTCATTCTTACAAAATGAGGGTTTAAATACTCCTCTCTAATAATGACAAAAGACAAAGATTACCCCTACTAGGGTTACATTCAGGTTATCGACTGAAGGGTAAAATGGGTGATACGTCCCGACAATCGGTACAATGGTACAGGTACGGATTGTCAGGGTTGTTGGTGAATTACTTCGGGAGCAAGTAGTCCGAGAGATCCGCCCAAGGTAGATGTTGATACGCCTCCTTGCGCACTCCTAGATTCGCCCCGCTGGCTTGTCCTGGGGATCCGCCCTCCTAGGTACAACCTTCGTGAGCCTGATGTTTTGGGGATCCGCCAGAGCGCCTGTGATCAGTGATCTCAGTTAGGATGTCCGCATCATTCTCTCCTTCTTTAAAAGAACTCGGCACTGATTCGCCCTTTTTGAACTCCAAAGGACCATCCGACTTCCATGGGCTAAGGTCACGGATGTTGAATGCTGGTGAGATTTTACCAAGCCAGTTCGGCAATGCTATATGATAGGCATTGGCATTGACCTTCTTGGTGATCTTATATGGCCCGTATTTCCTAGGCCGAAGCTTGCTACTGGCGGCGTTGGCGAGTCTCTCTTTGCCCAAGTATACCATAACCTCATCCCCGACTTCAAACTGTAGGTCCCTGCGGTGTTCATCCGCCTTGGTCTTTAACTTCTAATTTCTCTCCTCAAGAGTCTCTTTCACCTCTTGGTGCATCTGTATATAATCCTTGGCCAACTGGTTGGCGGTCACATTTCCTTTGGGAAGATGGGCTATATCAAGGACGTGATTCGGGGTCTTTGTGTATACCACTTCAAATGGAGATCTCCCGGTTCCCGAATGGACAGAGCCGTTGTAGGCGAACTCAGCTTGGGCTAAAACCACATCCTGGGCTTATCCTTACATTTGCTGCGCAGTAAGTTTCCCAAAGTTCTATTGACCACTTCTGTCTGTCCGTCTGTTTGAGGGTGGGCGGTGGTGTTAAATTTCAGAGACGTATCAAACAGAGCCCACAACGTCCGCCAGAAATGACTGAGGAACTTCGTATCACGATCCGAGACAATGCTCTTAGGTACACCATGTAGCCTTACAATCTCTTTGAAGAATAGCTTCGCTGTTGCCGAAGCATCATTAGTCTTGTGACATGGTATGAAGTGAGCCATCTTTGAAAACCGATCAACCACGACAAAGATGGAATCCATGCCCCTCTGAGTTTTGGGTAACCCTAGGACAAAGTCCATGGATAGATCCTCCCAGATGGTTTCTGGCACAGGCAAAGGTAGCAGCAAGCCAGCATTTGTAGTGCGTCCCTTGGCGGACTGGCAGATATAGCATCGTTCTACTAAATAGGCAACATCTCTCCTCATCTTAGGCCAGAAATAACGGGAACTCACTGCTTCATAAGTCTTGTCTCGCCCAAAATGCCCTCCAAGGGATCCGCCATGTAGATCCCGAACAACCTTCTCGTGAATGGAGGTGCAAGGTAAGCAAAGATGGTTGCCCCTCATGAGATACTCATCCATCAGGTGATACGCTCCATCTCCATGCTGGTTCTTACATTTTTCCCAAATACTCCCAAAATCAGGACCCGCCAAGTATTCTCCTCGGATGTGTTCAAAACAATTGGTCTCCAGGTTTACTGTCTTGATTAGCGACACCCTCCGACTCAAGGCGTCCGCCACCTTGTTCTGTTTTCCAGCCTTATGGATAAGCTTATAGGGGAACTTATCTATAAAGGCGGACCACCGGGCATACATGGAGCTTCGAAGTTGCTTCTGACTTCCCAGGTACTTGAGAGCTTGATGGTCAGTGTAGAGGATGAATTCTTTTCCCACCAAGTAATGCTCCCATACTTTCAATGCCCTCACTACAGCATAAAACTCTTGATCATAAGTTGCCCATTTTTGCCGTGCCTCACAGAGCTTCTCACTGAAGTATGCAATGGGCCTCTGTTCTTGCATCAAGACACCACCAATCCCAACCCCACTGGCATCACACTCAACTTCGAACAGCTTATCAAAATTGGGATACGCCAGTACTGGCGCTGTACTCAGCTTTTCCTTGATCAAGGCGAAGCTCTCTTCTTGGGCGTTCGCCCACTCGAACCCCTTTCCCTTCTTCAAACATTCCGTCAATGGGGCGACTATAGAACTGAAGTTTTTAATGAATCGCCGATAAAAGGTTGCTAGCCCATGAAAACTCCTGATGTCCCCCACATTCCTCGGAGTAGGCCATTCTCGGATGGCTCTTACCTTCTCTCCATCAACTTGGACCCCATCGCCACTAACCACGAACCCAAGGAAAACCAGGCTCTCCATGACAAAATCACATTTCTTAGTGTTGGCGTATAGCTGGTGTTTCCTTAATAGGTCAAATATTGTCCGCAAGTGCTCCACATGTTCCACCAAGGTCTCGCTATGAATCAGGATGTCATCAAAATACACAACTACAAATTTTCCAATCACTGGGCGAAGCACTTGATTCATCAGCCTCATAAAAGTACTGGGGGCGTTGGTCATCCCAAATGGCATAACTAACCATTCATACAATCCATCTTTCGTCTTGAAGGCGGTCTTCCACTCATCCCCAGATCGGATTCGTATCTGATGATAACCACTCCTGAGATCAATCTTGGAGAAGACTCGAGATCCGCCAAGTTGGTCCAGCATGTCATCCAACCTTGGAATCGGGAACTTGTACTTGATGGTGATCTTGTTAATAGCCCTACTGTCAACACACATCCGCCAAGACCCATCCTTCTTCGGTGTAAGTAAAGCTGGAACGGCGCAAGGACTCATACTCTCCCTAACGTATCCCATCTCGATGAGTTCCTCCACCTTCTGCCTCATGATGTCATTCTCCTTTGGGCTCATTCGATAATGTGGGAGGCTTGGTAAACTAGCCCCAGGCACAAGATCGATGTGATGTTGGAGGTCCCTCAAAGGTGGTAACCCACTTGGCAGTTCGTTAGGGAACAGATCCTGATATTCGCCAAGTAGGCGGGTCACTTCATTCGGCGTCTCCCTTTCGTCCCTTTGGGCGGATTCGTGATTCGCCTTAACCATTACCACATACACCATTTGGCTCTCTTCACATTCGCTGACAAACGATTTGTGTGTAGGACAAACTACCAAAGTAGATTTCTCGTCGGCCTTTGGCTCTCTCATCATTGGCGTAAGGATGAACTTCACCCCATTCTTCACAAATCTGTAAGTGTTCTCTCTTCCTGCATGGGTGGCATCGTTATCAAACTGCCAGGGTCGACCCAACAATAGGTGGCAGGCATCCATATCGACCACATCACAACAGACTTCATCACTGTAATCACCAATAACAATAGGTACCCTGCATCTCTGGGTCACCCTAAGCTCACCCACGTTTTTTATCCATCCCACTCTATAAGGGTTGGGATGCGCCTCCGCCAACAACCCAAACTTCTGAACGGCGCTGCTGCTCACAATGTTCTCTTGGCTCCCACTATCTATTATCACATTGCATCGCCCACCTTTCACAAGACAGCGGGTCCTGAATAGGCGGTGCCTCTGATCTCCCTCTACCCTGCTGGAGACTAACAAACGCCGTACCACATGAATGGCGTATCTCTCTTCATCCGCCTCATCGTCATCTTCTCCTAAGGGTTCGCAAAATACTTCATCCGCTTCGTCATAGTCATCCTCATATCTCTCCACCATGTTGGCGCTCTTCCTCCTAGGACATTCGTTGGATCTATGGCCTGGCTCATTGCACCGAAAACATTTGAAAGGTGTTGGCCTCACATACGGATTGTTGCTCTTAGGTGGTATAGGTGCTTCCTTGTATGGCCTAGTATCTCCAACAGATCCCCTTCCCACACTGTTAACCTTGGCCCCACTGGCACTCGCCACCTGCTTGCCTTTGTCATAAGACCTCATGTTATCTCTTCCTCCAGGCGTATACTCAGTAGTGGCGGATTTCCTGGATCTCCCGGTCAGTTGGGATTCAGCCTTTAGGGCTAAATTCCTAGCATCTTGTACTCGAACCACCATCTGTGTGCCAATACGATCCTGGATGTTGTATCTCAACCCTTCTAGATACCTAGAGGTCTTTTGGCTTTCAGTTTCAGACAAGTTGGCCCTTGCTGATAGCCTCAAGAACTCTGAGGTATACTCATGGACACTTCGGGTCCCTTGAGAGCATCCCCTGTAGGAGCTGTAAATATACTGCTCATAATCCGGCGGTAAGAACCGCTCCCTCAACATCGCCTTCATCCGTAGCCAAGATCGAATCGGATCTCTGCCCCCTCTTCTTCTTTCTTCCCTCATTTGATCCCACCAAACTGATGCGCCACCCTTCATGCGATACGCCACCAGCCTTACTTTCCTCTCATCAGGAATCCCAGCATACTCAAAGAAACGTTCAACTTCCGATAACCAGTCTAAGAACACCTCTATATCCAGTTCGCCTCCAAAAGATGGTAAGTCTATTTTTAGCTTAAAAGCATCATCTCTATCAAAGTTCCCTAGACCTGGATATCCCCTAGCAACCTCCACACGTCGGTTGTCAACGAGCCCAACATCCCTCATAGTTCTAACGGTATCATTTTTTCCGATACCCTCAAAGTCATCACTATCACTATCAGCGTTATGCACAATGACAAAGTTGGGTCTTCTTACCTCAGGATCCCTAGGATCCATTTGTGGAAGCGGTTGTTCACGGACTCCTTCATTTCTATGGGTCAGTCCTCCCACAGTGGGTCGGATTATCGCCAGAACCTCTAGCTTGAAGTTTTCGAAGGAGGTGGTTAGCTTCAGGAATCGTTGGTCGGTTTGCCTCTACCGCTCATGGCTGGCTTGGATCTGCTCCGCGAGGTGCTCCCTCAGCTCCTCATACCTCCGGTCACTGGTTTCCATGGAATCTTACGGCTGTCGGGGTTGAACCATTGCCAAAAGAAGTTTCGGGTCAGGAAACGATTGGCTCTTATACCAACCGATACAGATTGAAAGCGATCAATGAAGGTTTTAATCATAAACCAACAAAGAGGTTCTTCTCTAGCTAAACTAGAAGGAGTGAATCCCAATAACAAGGTATAAACCTTAAGTTCTCAAAGAGAAATGATGTTTGATTGATAAAAGTTGTCGTCATTCTTACAAAATGAGGGTTTAAATACTCCCCTCTAATAATGACAAAAGACAAAGATTACCCCTACTAGGGTTACATTCAGGTTATCGACTGAAGGGTAAAATGGGTGATACGCCCCGACAATCGGTACAATGGTACATGTACGGATTGTCAGGGTTGTTGGTGAATTACTTCGGGAGCAAGTAGTCCGAGAGATCCGTCCAAGGTAGATGTTGATACGCCTCCTTGCGCACTCCTAGATTCGCCCCGCTGGCTTGTCCTGGGGATCCGCCCTCCTAGGTACAACCTTCGTGAGCCTGATGTTTTGGGGATCTGCCAGAGCGCCTGTGATCAGTGATCTCAGTCAGGATGTCCGAATCATCGAAGCCCAAATCTTATCGAGACTCAGTGATTGGAGAAGACCGTAGAACAGCGCCTCGACAACCCGTTGATCTCACTGCAGATGGACGAGTAAACGTCTCTCTGGAAAACCCGCTAAAACCGTGTTTCACGGTGGCACCAGATTTAATGGAAGAATGGGGAAAACCATGGGAAGATGCCATAATTGTGAAACTCTTGGGAAGGAGTGTCGGCTTCATAGCTCTTCAACGTCGGGCTCTTGAAATCTGGAAACCTGTGGGAAAGTGGATATCATAGACATTGGGCATGGGTTCTTCATTGTAACTTTTGACAATCCAGATGATAGGACAAGGGTGATTTATGATGGTCCCTGGAGTGTACAAGGGCACTACCTCACTGTTCGAACATGGTCAGACGACTTCGTTGCAGCCTCGGCTACCATCTCCTCCACGCTGGTTTGGGTAAGGTTCCCGGACTTACCTATCCAATTCTACAATGAAGATTTCATAATGACTATTGCTAGCTCACTAGGGAAAGCTGCAAAAGTTGACAGAAATACAAGCAAGGCATCTCGTGGGAAATTTGCCAGGGTTTGTGTGGAACTTGATCTTCAAAAGCCGTTAATTACTGAGTTTGAAGTGAACGGAACCTAGTATAGAATTGAGTATGAAGGCTTACACGTAGCTTGTACGAATTGTGGTAAATACGGGCACACCAAACTAACCTGTATTAGCCCAAGCATCATGATTGGCCAACAAAGACTGGACACAGGGGAAACCAGAATGGATACAGCGGAGAACCAAGCGAACAACACTGAGGTCCCTTTGCAACAGCCACTGACTAGTACTGAAGAACCTGCCCCAAGAGAATACGGCCTTTGGATGATGGTGGCGTGGAGGCGATGGCCAACAAAGGATAAGGTTATTTCTGCACATGGAGCAGACCAGACTCCCGGGGGATAACCCCTTTTGCAGCAAAAGCCCAAGCCACCAGCCACTAAGATAAACAACCAAGCTTTCACTACAGGAGCATCAACCTCAGCTGCTAGTAAGGGAATTATTTTCTCGGCAACTAACCCAAATAGAACTGGAGGGGGCAACCAAAGCAAAGCAAAACTCAAGGGAAAGAGCAATAATAATGCGTTCAACATTCTCAGTAACGAGCACAGTGACATCTTGGTGGACATAGGGGATCAGGAGAATATCCGAACCCGTAGTAGGAGGAGCAGACTTGATGGTGCGGCTAAGGAAGATCCTACTGCACCTAAAATCACTAGCACGGGTGGGTCAGCAAAGAGCAGTCCGAGTTTGAGTCTGGTTTTGATTGACATTACTAATCGAGCTCTTTCTGGGAGCGGTGGATCCGGTGCTGCCGGACAGGTTGGAAATCTCTGAGCTTGTTTGGGTGTTTGCCTTTGGTTACCTCTAAATCTTTTTTATGATGAGAATTATTTCATGGAACTATTTTGGTGCGGCGCTGTTTTCTTTCGAGCTACGAAACATCTTCTCTCTGTACAGAACCCAGACATTTTTGTTTTTCTAGAACCAAGACTCCAGGGAACCAAGGCAACTGAGCTGGGTCGTAAATGGGGATTCAAGAAAGTTGAGATTATGGAAACAGAAGGGTTCAGTGGTGGCATTTGGGCTTTTTGGAACCCGGATAGAGTACAATTAGAAGTTTTGATCACAAACACGCAATTTCTTCACACTAAGGTGAGAGCTGTGGGTATTGGTAATGATAATGTATGTACGAATGTAACTTTTCTCTATGTTAGACCGCAGATGCGGTTCAAAAGGCTTGTTATGGGAGAGTTAATGACCCTTAAAGATGCTGTTAATGCGCCATGGCTTCTAATTGGAGATTTCAATAGCATAAAGTCTCCTGAGGTAAAACAAGGCGTCTCACACCGAACTCTAGATTGTTGCTTTCAGTTTGCCAACTAGATAAATGATATGAGTCTTGTTGATCTTGGCTACCAAGGACCGGCTTTTACTTGGTACCATGGTCTGACGAGAAGAACTAGAATTGCCTGCAGGCTGGATCGTGCCCTTTGTAATACGACTTGGAGAATGGCTTTTCCGGATGCTCTGGTCCGTCACTTGCCTAGGAATGGCTCTGATCATGCACTGATACTTCTCAACTCTGATGGCTGTGATCATAGTACGGTCCCCCGTCCCTTCCGGTTTCAGGCAGCCTAGCTCAGGCACAAGGATTTTCATCATTTTTTTAATGAGCACTGGAGCCCGCAGATTAATGTAACGACTAACCTCACCGACTTAGTCCCAATGCTGCATCAATGGAATACGGATGTTTTTGGTAGCCTTCTGAAAAGGAAAAGGAGAACTTACAACCGCCTTGCTGGTGTTCAGCGTGATCTAGCGACTCGGGTTACGTCTGACCTCCTGCGTCTGGAATCAAAGCTCCATGTTGAGTTGAATGAGATCCTTGAACAAGAAAAATTAACGTGGTTTCAGAAATCTAGAGTTAACTGGCTCAACTTGGGGGACCGAAATACATCCTTTTTTCATCTTTCCACTCTAATCAGACGGCGGGTGAATCAGGTTGAAGGGCTCGGGGATGAGAATGGCATTTGGCAATGGGACAAAGCACAAGTTCGCTCCCTAGTGCGTGATTATTTCATGAAACTGTATACTGAGGAGGTCGTATCCAGGGCACAAATGTTCACTCTAATGGGGTTTCCCACCATGAAGGACTCGACAAAGAGGGCTCTCAGTCAGGATTTTGACAGTAGGGAAGTGCATAAGGCTTTGTTTCAAATGAAGCCGTTCAAAGCCCCGGGTCCGGATGGGTTTCAAGCTTTTTTCTTCCAGAACCTCTGGAATGTTATTGGTCCGCATGTTAGCTCTTTTATTCTAAACATCTTAAAGAATGGGGTTAGCCCTACTCAGCTCTCGGAAACACTTCTTACTGTCATCCCTAAAGTTCAGGGGCCGGAATATATCTCTCAATTCAGACCTATAAGCCTCTGCAATGTCATCTATAAAATTGCAACAAAGTGCATTGTGAATCGGTTGAAACCTTTATTGAATGACCTCATTAGCCCAGCTCAGAACAGTTTTATTCCGGGGAGAAGTATTTCAAATAATGTCATTCTTATCCAAGAAGCTATTCACTCAATGAGGCGTCGAAAGGGTCGTGTTGGAGATATGATTCTAAAGTTGGACCTTGAAAAGGCTTATGACCGTGTTAGCTGGCAGTTTTTGAAAGAAACCCTGCAGAATGTTGGCCTGGATCAGCACTGGATCGAACTTATTCTGAACTGTGTGGCGGCTTCTGCAATGCAGGTGCTTTGGAATGGGGAGAAACTTGAGGGATTCACGCCTACCAGAGGCCTCTGCCAGGGAGATCCCCTATCTCCTTACCTCTTTGTTCTATGTCTGGAACGCCTTAGTCACTTAATCAACGATGCTATCATATGTAACAATTGGAGTCCAATCAAACTGTCAAGAACTGGACCTCGCATCTCTCACGTATTTTTCGCCGACGATATTGTTCTGATGGCTAGGGCAGATATCAACCAGGCGGTGGTGATCAAAAACATAATTAATCAATTTTGTGAATGTTCGGGTCAGAAGGTGAGCTTGTGCAAATCCCGGGTTTTTTTCGCAGCCAATGTTTCCACTGTGGTTAGAAGCGGTATCTGTGATATTTTGGGGATTGAAAGTACTGAAAATTTGGGAACTTACCTTGGCATGCCACTATTACATGAAAGAGTTTCCAAGGACACTTTCAAGTATGTGGTAGACCGGGTTCAGTCAAAGCTCGCAGGTTGGAAAGCCAACTGTTTATCTCTTGTAGGTAGACTCACACTTGTCAAATCTATCACCGCCTAGATCCTAACCTATGTGCTGCAAACGGCGATGCTGCCCATGAGTGTCTGTAAAAAAACTTGATGCTTGTAACCGCAGCTTCCTTTGGGGGTCCTCTGACAGAAATCGGAAACCTCATCTTTTAAAATGGGATAAAGTCTGCAGGAAGAAAGCAGAGGGGGGCCTCGACATTAGAAACACTCATGGTTTTAATATAGCCATGCTAGGTAAATTATCCTGGCGTGTTATCACTGATAATTCGGCCTTGTGGGTATAGTTGGTAACGGCTAAATATGGTGGGAGCCGTAGTGGTCTGAACCTCTTCAGTGAGAAGGCGGGTCAATCCTTAGTGTGGAAAGGGATTGTGAAAGGGGCTAAAATCATGAAACAGGGTATCAACAGACTGCTGGACGATGGTCGATCAACGCTGTTTTGGCTTGATGTTTGGTGCGGCTCGTCGGCCCTAATCTTCCGGACAAATCAATCCATACCACCCGATTGGAGGAACCAACCTGTACGGGATTACTGGATAGTGGATAGGGGGTGGGACTGGCCGAAATTGATGCCCGTGCTCACTAAAGCGGTTGTGTTAGATCTTGCTTCTTACTCAATCTTCACTGAATATGGTAAAGATGATTGGTTTTGGAGATCTTCTAGGACAAGAGTTTATTCCTGTGCGAACCGGCTACGAACTGAGTCAATCAATGAATAATTCTGCACTAACTACTGACCCTTCTTGCTGGTCATACATTTGGTGTCTGCAGGTTCCAGAGAGAGTCTGAATGTTTGTGTGGCTTGTTCGTATGAACGCAATTTTGGTGAATGAAAGGAGGCTCAAACGCCACATGACGACTGATGCAAACTGTAGAGAATGTGGCCTTATAGAAGATGTTACTCACGCCCTACGAGATTGCCCTCGGGTCCGTCGGATTTGGGAGCAGCTTATCCCCGGGACGGAGGCTCGACGACAATTCTTCCTACTGAATAGAGAGGCATGGATTGATAGTAGCATCAACGTTGATTCTTTGAAACGGGGCAGTCCGTGGTCAACTATTTTTAGCGTGGGGATATGGTGGCTTTGGCGGGATCGAAATACCAGAGTCTTCAATGATGGTCAAAGCCTCAATATAACAGCCGAGGGAATTTTATTACGAGCTAAGGAAATCGGTCATGTTGCAGCCTGCGCATCTCCCTCGTTGCACAGCAATCAGACAATTGAAAGATGGATCAGATGGATCCTGCCTGAGCCCGACTGGTTGAAGGTCAACACCGACGGGGCAAGCAAAGGTAACCCGGGCCTTGCTTCAGCTGGGGGACTGTTAAGGGACTCAAATGGCCTTTGGATAAGGGGCTTCACGGTCAATTTAGGGGTTTGCACGGCACTTTTAGCAGAGATTTGGGGACTTTACTTCGGACTCTGTTTAGCATGGGAAAGTGGTCACAGGAAAATAATTTTGGAAATGGACTCTACCACAACTCTCCTTTTTATGCAGAAAGATGTGAATATCCGACACCCGATGTGTTGGCTAATTCGGGAATGTTGGAAAATACGGGATAGAAGTTGGGAGGTTCTCTTCAAGCATGTTTACAGGGAAGGGAACCAGGCAGCGGACTGGATGGCAAATTTCATAGGCAATTTAGCCTTGGGTCATCACGTGTGTGATGTGCCTCCTGCAGGCCTCCAGTTTATCCTTCTTGAAGACCGGACTGGCAGGGCTTCACCGAGGATAGTTAGGGTTCAATCGAACCTTGCTCAGATTTAACTAGTTTATTTTTTCTCTTTTCTTTTGTTTCCTGGGCTTTTAAGCCTTCCTTTCTCCCAAAAAAAATTAGGATTATGTTGAAGAATTTCTAATCCAGGGGTTAATTTAGAAATTTTTAATTTAGGGATTTTTAATTTTAGAGGTTTTTAAATTTAACTAAATAAAATCATATTATAACCAAATGATATAAAATTAAGGGATAAGGTGCAAAAATAACTTTCACAGTCAGCAGCAATTTTACTCCTAAAGTTTAAAATTGTGCAATTTTACTCATAACGTTGGCAGCTAAGAGCAATTTTACTCCTAACATTGATAAATTAGATCAATTTGAAAAATAATTCATTAAATTGTCTTCTCGGTCATGAATCTCCTCATTTACACTTCATATGTGCGTCATTTTATCACTATTTAGTAACAAATCACAAACATATGATTAGACGTAAAATTAAAAAATTTAAAAATATACCGTATTTTGTATGAGTTGGACAAAAAAAAATCAAATATTTCGTTTGGGTAAAATTGTTCTTGGATGGCAATGTTAGGGGTAAAATTGCACAATTTTAGACATTAGGGATAAAAGTGCACCATTTTAGACATTAGGGGTAAAAATTCAAGAACAACTTTTATATATAAATACATTTTTAGTAGGAATCAAATGCTTGATCGTTATACGGAAAAAAAATTCTACATAGAATGGAGCCCCCTGAGGTTTGAGTCCTGGCTCCGCCACTGATCAGAAGAAGGAAAAACTGAGTAAGAAAACAAAGCAGAAGAATTACTTCTCTTGTATAGCATGATAAATTACATAACATATAAGATAATTTTGAATAAGAATTCTATTGAATCTCTTATTGATCGCAGTAGATAAATTTGCCTCTATATATGACGTAGAGTTGACTGATCTTCCATTGACTTTGTTGACAACTGTATTTTATTAAATTATGTGGAAAAATTATTATAATTTACCATTATAAAATAATGATACAATAATATCAATTTTCTTCTAGCCAAAAGAAAATTTAAATGGTCTAATTTGATAGTTATTCAAATGTCAAATCAAATTTTCTAAATAAGTTTGTCAATAAACTAAAGTAATTATATATATTTTAGTAGATAATTTATATATATTTTAATACATAACAAACATTTTAGGCAGCTTTTGTATGAAACTTGTATCTTAGATGTTTAACCATTGACATTTCAACGTATTATTTGTAATTGTGTTAATAATATAAAATAAATATTTTAGACATAATTAATATTTAAAAAGATTGATGTAACAATAAAATAACGAGTCAAATAATAATAAATTAGTCTGTTTAAATTTTCCATTAGTAAAAGTGATTCTTGTTTCACAAGGTTAGAAATAAAGTTTACATAATTTTATATCTTAAAAGTAAATATACACTTCATTTTATTAAAGGTAAATATACCCTTGTCATAGTAGCAAAATGACAGCAATCCCAGCAAAATATAAGTTGTGAGTTGGGTGAACCATTCACCGTCTGTTTGACCAAATTGAGTTGGTGTAGTCACGAGAAATCCAGGTATAGCTAATAGATTTCAACCCTTAGTATTATTATTACTTACAAAAAGAAAAGGTTGCAGAACAGAACAGAAAGGGATGGATGGGTAGTGGTTCACATGGAATATATAGGGTTTAGACTTGGGCAGCTTCAATTCAATTATACTTTCTTCATTTTTAACTTTGTAATTTCCCCATCACTTTGTTTTGATTTTATCATTTTCAAAATGAATGCCAACCACACAATTCGATTCGTTTAGGTAATTTCTGATCTAACAAAATGAAGTATAAAATATCACATATTTTGTATAGAATTACCTCTTGTAATGCATATAATTTCTAATGTGATTTGCAACGAAAGTATGTATCATCACGATCTTTACGGTTCAACTATGCTGCGATTAATCGAGAGAGGAAACGACCGATCCACGAACTAAGAGCGATTGTAGTTGTGAGAGAGAGAGAGGCAATCTTTCGCCGTATTTCTTTGTATTAGGGTTAGACAACTAATTGTCTATTTATAGGGAGAGGTTAGGGCAAACCTATCCTCATTTTCACTCTTTTGGGTTAGGCCCATCCCATCTACGGGCTGCCAATTTATTCGGTCCAAACCCGAATAAGTCTAACATCTCCTACTCGCACGTAATGGAACGTAATCCAAGTTCTTTCTCAATTTCATTTCATACTTGCAAATAGTTCGTGCGACCAGCATACACTTGTAAGCACTAATGTTATATACTCGTTGGAGATATATATCGTCTCGATGGGCATGTTTCAAATCGAGTGTCATATACTTGTTGGAGATATATAGTCTTTTGATTCTAACATGTATAATGACAGGAGGTATGCCTTATCCCAGAATCCATCTCACGGCCATATGTAAAACTTTTATCTCAATTACAATTTTCTATTTTCACAAATATGTACAAATGCATGAATGTCTAGAAAGTGATAAACAGAAACATCTAAATGTGATCAAATGGAATTATTTCCCTTCTGCTGTTTTTTTGTATCATGATCTAGTCCACTTAAACGGTTGGGTTCTTTTACGGTCTGGATTATCTCACGTCCTTCGGAACTTCCTTCCAAGATAAGTTAAATTAGATCATACTTCCAGAATAAGTTAAGGGTCTTGAGGATAATTTAATCAAGAAAGTCATAGTTTCATAATTTGAGTCTCACACTAGGAAAAATTGAGATCCATTATGCTTAAACCTTACAAAAAAAAGTGAGAAAGTCTCCTCAAAGTATATCCTTTCTTATTGAGTATAGCTCTTAACGGCCATACGGGCTTTGTATATTTTGATACTTCCATACGCCTTTCATTTAACTTTGAGAATCAATTTGTTCCCAATAGTTCTACGTCCTTCTGTTAGACTAACCAACTGTCAAACAAAGTTTGATTTTATAGAAGAAATTTCTTCCTTCATTATTTTAATCCACTTATCTTTTGTAGGACATGATAGAGCCTCTTGGACATTCTTGGACTCTGCATCATCTTGAGTGAGTAAAAAAGTCATACGTACCTTCGATACAAAATCGACGGTGTTTGACATTTTTCCTTTTAGTGCAGCGTGATGTATTACATATATTCATCATATTTCTTCCTTCATTGTTTTAATGGGTAAATTACATACGTGGTGTACAACCTTTACCTGTTATCACATTTTGGTGTACAACCTTTAATTTTGCACACTAAAATGTACAATCTTTTGGTGACCTCCCACTAAAATGTACAGCCGGTATTTGTGACCGGTCAACACAAGTCAACGTTGCCACGTCATCATTATGACCACTTTAAAAGTAAAAAATTCACCTCCCTAATATATAATTACTAAAATACCCTAATCCCTTCCAAATTGAAAAAAATAGAACCCACTCTCTCTCTCCCTTCCATTCCTCTCTCTCTAAAAGCTTTCAGTCTCTCTATCTTTCCCTTCTCTCTCTAAATGTTCTCTCTCTTTAAAAGCTTTCAATCTCTCTCTTTCCATTTCTCTCTCTAACTGTTCTTTCTCTCTAAAAGCTTTCAATCTCTCTTCCTTTCCATTTCTCTCACTAATTTTTCTCTCTATCTATCTGATTTTTACAACAATGGTGTTGATGTGAAGCGCAGAGAAGGCTTCGTTCTCCTATAAATTGTGCTATAGATTTGATGTATCTCTTTATAAAAAATGCCAGATTCATTATTTAATATTGCCTTTGCTGAATCCTTACTCAGATATAAATACATGTGTTTCACCAAATATTCTCGTCTTGAAGCAACTTCCATATCTGGATTTAACCCATACCAAAATAATAATCACTAATCTAAAATAAAGGATAAAAAAACTCAATCAATCAAAATCAAAACAAACAGAATCGTCGAAATAAAAAAAATAATAAACAGAATCGTCTTGTAGGTAGATAAAAGTTCGACAGCCATAAAGCTGACAAAATCGTAGAAACCTTGGGCACTACCGATGGCAGCCATAAAGCTGAAGGTTTCTCCAATTAAAGGTAGTCCTCTATTTCCAGGTGGAGAGATAGACATAGACATGGATTCTTTATTACCAGTCAGGCTTAGTAGCACCATCATCTTCACTAATATCAAACCAACCACAGCAATAACCAAACTTAGCCAGACCATTTTGATTTAATTTTAGAGAGAGAGAAAATCTAGAGAGAGAAAGGGAAAGATAGAGAGAAGGGATGAAGGTATTTTAGTAATTCCAGAAGGTTGTACACTTTAGTGTGCAAATGACTTTAGTGTGCAAAATTAAAGGTTGTACACCAAAATGTGATAACAGTTAAATGTTGTACACCACGTATATAATTTACCCTTGTTTTAATCCACTTATCTTCTGTAGGATATGAGAGAGCCTCTTGGACATTCTTGGACTCTACAACATCTCGAGTGAATAAAAGAGTCGTACCTTCAAGACAAAATCGATGGCGTTTGACTTTTTTCCAAGCCCCATAATTTGCTGGTTTTGCAAATTTTCTTGCAGGTAATATCCTACTCGTGCTATTGCTAAATGATATAATTGGTACATCACAATCCACGTAGAGTAGAGATGGAAAGAACAAAAGAAAAATCAAGAGGAGGTTTGCAGAACAAAAGAACATTTCAAAACGAATATATAATCATTTCATAGGAATTATATAATGGACTCGTCTCTGACTTTAATTGATTCTCTTTTGTAGCTTGTCAATCCCAAACTAAACGAACTCTCAGACATTTGGCAAAAGTACATATTTATTCAATAAAGAAATTATTGATATCCGACCAATTAGCAAAGTTGAATAAAAACATGCCCTCATTAGACTCCACTCTGCAACTTTCCCATTTTGTAATTAGTAGCAAAGCATTAATACGACTTCAAGCAAATGGGAACAGAACAGTTTTAGGATAAAAGAAAGATGAGCCCTTGAAAGGAGATTGGCTCTCTTATTTGCATTAAGTTTTGAAGGCAAGTATATGCAAGAAAAAACACAAGGCTCACTTCTTACTTATTTAAGTACAAGCATTTTTCCATCTGTATTTCAACGATTAGGTAATATCTAATAGCAGGCACTGGCAGCCAAATATAGAATGTATACTATAAACCATTCAAGCAGCATCTTTCTCTGGTCAAATCAAACCATGTCTATGAACTTGCACCAAAAAGACGAATTCTCTGTTCAACTGGAACCCGACAGCAAGGGCATGTAACTTTCCCCTTCTTCCCATAATTGTCGCTGCAACTCGAACACATAACTTGGTGTCTGCATGGAAGAAAAACAACCGACACTTCGTCCTTCATACAAATTATGCAATCTCTATCAGATGATACCTCCAGTTTATCCAATTCATGAAGCAGCTTAGCAATTGTTTCTCCTTGGGGTTTTGTCTTTTCAGCCTTTCCTACGGGCCCACTATTCAACTGCTGGTTTAGGTCCATCTCAGCTGATGATTTCAGACGTGAAAGCTCCTGCTCCAGTCTCTGGAGATCATCCTTGTGCCGCTGGAAGTCTATCTCTATTTTCAGCCGCAATGCCTCATGTTTCCTTTTATTACTAACCTCAGCTGCATCCTTGTTACGTCTCTCTTCCTCTACCTCCAAAAGAGCCTGCTCCTTTGCCTTCACTCCCTGCCTCCACTTTCCCTACAATAACAGCACAACTGGTTACTAACTTAGAGATGGATAGGCAACTATCATCTGAATGGAAATCCTGAAAAATTTTGAAGTTGCCCAAAAGGTATTTTATTTGCAAGTTCAAATAAGGCATACAGGACAATCAAAAGGATTATTGGCAGGAGAGGAAACAAACTGAAACCACATAAATTCAAGGAAATCTACGATTTAAGGTCATAATAAACTTGCAGCTTTCAGATCGCTATATCTAAAACAACAAATAAGAGAGCTGAACATCAAATATATGAAGACACTGGATTAAATTTTAACCGAGTTCAAATCACAACTAAATTAAGTTTCAGGTAAAGATAGAATGTGCAATAATATCAATAGCACTCGAGAATAATAAAGATGGAAAGGACTTAACTGCAAGGGAAACCAACTTCAAATATTAGACTGATGTAATGAAAAGAGAAAACATAAAATAATAAAAAGTGTGATATTTTACAAATACATCACACAGTCAAACTATGCATATGGGGAAGACATAATTAGCTAATTTCTGGAATCTAATGAAAAACTAATTACTTGATTTAAGAAGTGACAGGAGCTAAAAGAGCTCCTACCTTTCCCTTTTCTAGTCTCTACTCTACATAATGGTAACAAACTTCAATCGTCATCAAGCATACTTTGCACTTCAATGAGCATTAAGCTATCTCACATTTGTAACATTGAAGCCCTACCATATTTAAGGAGAACAGAAAAGGTAACATACAAACTGAACTATTTTATTTGAACTGAATGAAATCAAGTCTAAAATCATTTAAAACAAGTGAGAAGATTCAAATTGGTCAAAAACATTAACAAATACATTATTCGAATTCAAAACTTACAATTTGATTCACTTTTGTGATCTCAGAGTTCAAAATAATTAAAAAGTTCTACAACTTACCTTTCTTACAACATTATTTTCACATCCTAATAATTGCCATCATCTCCCTATATCTGTCCTCAGTCCTAAACAGTTTGTTTCCTCTCCCGCCAGTAATACTTACAAATAACAAATGTGAAGACAGATAACAAATCTTTCTACGAATAACTCACTCCTTTAAACTTTAACCAACCCCCAAACTTCAAAAGGACCATCAATTGACCTACAATTTCGACCGAACAATCAATTCCTTTGCAGGGTACCAGCAAATAGTGTAATCAACTTCTCCTCATATTAGAATGAAGTCGAGTAAATTAATCTGCATATTTAACTGTTCTAAATAAGACCTACATTGAAAGGCATGAAAAGATTCCTGACACATCATCCATTTAAGAAACAAATATTGAAGCCTACTAATGCAAATTGTATATAGATCAAATGGATTTAAACCAGTCTTAGAATAGAAGGCATAACATCCCAAATGTGCTTTTCTATAGATTAAACATAAACCCTACCCCCAACTTAAAAATAAAAAATAAAAAAGTTCAATACTTAACCTTGTACCTACATGTTTGAGAAATGAGAACCCAAAATCCACATTGCATTATTTCACTTGGATTGGATACAATGTTAACTATGCATTTCACATTCGCTTCATTTTGTTAGATTAATCTACCCTCTATAACAGTATAACTAACCATATGTGAATGGTATGTTTAATATGATAATGATGGTTCAATGCTCTAACAAAGTTTTTCATCCAAAAAAGCAATGTATATGTCATGAATGAGCTGTTGCTGTTATAAAGTTCTAATTAATAGATTATTTTAAATTATTCCTTTAATAGTTTTATTTGTATTAGGAATATTTAAATTAGGAGTCATGCATTAATTATTTTCCATCTAGGATTTGTTTCAGTTATGTAGTTTCTGTCTATTTAGGATTCATGCATTAATTTGATTTCCGCAATAGTTAGTTACCATATAGGATAGGTCTTGATTTCCGCAATTAGTGTTTATTCTCTACTCCTAATTAGTTGTTGTTTCCTATTCCTAATCAATTGCTGCCTATGCAGCCCTAGCTAGCATCATTCCTATTTTGTAATTCTGTCTTCTATTTAAAGGGGAGATTGTTAATAAAATAGCATCAGTTGAAAATCCAATTAAAACCTTAAGAGATCGCAGAGTTCTCTCTTAACAAGCTCCTAACAATTTTGAGATCGTGGGGTTCTCTTAACGAGCTCCTAACCATTTTCAACAAGATAGGTAAGGGAAGGAAGACTTTTAAGTATTCTTTCCTAGAGGATTTTAGGGTACAAGGTCCCATAACAAGATCCCAAACCCGTGTTCATAACAGCATATTTACCATATTTTCTTAATACAAAATCAGTGTTTGACAATCTTGGTATCAAGACGAAAATAATCATAAGTTATACACTGGTCATAAAATTTAAATCATCATCTTATTGCTTCTTTAACTCTACATACTAGCTACTTTGCCCATAGTAAAAACCAACTTCTCTTCTTAGAAGAATGATTTATAGAATGGTGCAAAATGAACCAAGACAAATTAATAGACCTAAAACAAGTCCAGAACATGGTGTCCTTCAAAGGAGATATATAAGAGCATCTCTCTTAGTTCACTCTCTAAAAATAATATAAATAATTGACTCTTAGTGATTAGTTATTTGAGGAGTGATTAATACATATTATCTGTAACAATACTCCTCATATTCACTCCTTATTTATTATTTTATCGTATTATTAGTTTATCGTATTGTTATATTTACTAATAGTGATGGGAGAGAGACACTTCAATAATAAATTATTAATAAAAAATGAAATAAGGAGGGACTAGGAGTGGAGAGAGAGGCTCTTAGTGATTTGAGGAGTCATTAAGAGACTGTTAGAGTTGGTATTTAACTCTCTCCCCTCAAATTTTAACTTAAGAACCCAACTAAGAGGCTGTTGGAGATGCTCTAATGTATAGGTGGATTGGCAAGAAGCTACAAGAATTACACACATGCAAGCAGTAATTTATATTTGGGGGCTAATCATAAACTTGTGGCCATTGTCAGAGTCGGCTTTATGGAGTGTGGGGGAATTTTCTAAAGTCTAGCCCGTCAAGGCTGAGCAATTTTTTTTTTTTTTTTACCTCTAGCACCTTAAAATTTCGTCATTTTGGTGTGCGCAGCTTAAAAGGACTAGACTTGTTTAATGTTTTATAAATCCAAAGCTAATTACTTAAAAAGTATACAACATTTATCTTTTTACTTTTAGTTAATGAATTTCTTATAATTTTCATAAATTAAAATTCAACTCAAAAATTAGGCTTAATGCATAGTTAACCTATTGACACCCTGAATTTTTAAAATAACCTATTACACACCTATAGTTGGCTTTAAAAACCTATCACACACCTATAGTTGGTTTTAAAAACTCACCACACACATATAGTTTGTTTTAAAAACCTATCACACACTTATAGTTGGCTCATTCGAACCTCATACACACCTTTATAAAAGTCGGATTTTTTTACTCTTATAAGGCATAAAGAACGAACTCACGCACTTTTATTTTTTCTATAGCACACACATGACACCTCATCTATCAAAGATAACAAATCAATGATTTTGTGTGCAGGATGAACGCATGATCTTTTACATTAAAACATACGTATTAACCAACTCAACCATCTTAAAATATTGAAATATTACTACAAATACACCAACATAAACCGTAAGGGTTGTCAAGTACCGAAACCACTACTACGGGTGGAGCCGGCGGGCTCACTAGATCCGTCCCTGTATGCAAGTAAAGAGGAGTTAGATGTTACACACCTCAGCTTCCTTCTGAGCCTGCTCAACCATAGCCAAACACCTTCGCAACTCCTTGATCTTCTCTTTCTCATCTGCAATCTCATCCTGCAACTTAGCTTTCTGTTTTTCCCAAGCCAAAAGTTTCTTCAGGCACTTCTTTTCTCTTTTTGCAACCTCCAAACATGTTGTCACCGACTCTGATGCACTCAACTTAGAAGCCTCCATCTCTGCTCTGATTTCAGCATTCTCATTCTCAAGACGTCTCACAGCTGCATTTGCCCTGTCCACTTGACCACTTGCCTTCCTCAGAGCATTCTCCATCTCTGACAGCATCTTCATTGTTGAATCCTCAAGAGTCTGCTTCCCTTTCTTCAGTCTTTGTGTCTCTTCTCTCTCCATTCTCAACAGCTTAAGCTCAGTTAAGTCACTACTAAGCTTTCTTGCAGCTTGCATTGCCTTCTGATGTGCCCACTCCTTTCTTTCCTTTAGTTTCTTCTCCAAATCCTTAATCTGATGAAGCAGAGTCACTATCATCTCATCCTTTTTATCTTCTCCAACAAGCTCCAAATTCTCGTCAAGATTCAAATCACTGAACTTCTTACTCAACACAGAACTGATCCCATCCTCAGGCTTACTCGTCATAGAACTAACCCCATCTTGGGTCTTTAATTTCTGAGGCTCCCCACCCTTTTCAACTGGAAGCTCGCACCCAGTTGCAGCTGGGATCATATCCCCACCAGATGCAACACCAATACATGACAAAGGTTGTGGCTGAGACTGTGGCTGCATCTGTTTTGAATTAGCCCTAAACCCAGCAGCAAACATAGCGACATTCCTCTTCAACAAAGACTTCATGCACGGTGAAAGGTTAAATCTCTTAGGACAATCAATATCCTTCTGCAAAGTCATTTCTGCACTATATGAGAAAAACCCATTAACTGCAAAATCTGATCCCACCCCATTCCCAAACCCCCAGCCTCCATGAAACCTGCATAGAGCTGGAGCCACCACACCAACCCCATTGTCAACACAATTGCTAGTAACTGTCTCTACATTGCTCTGCACTGAAGTATTTCCATTAGCAGATGAATTAGCAATAGGAATTTCAATGGTACTTGCTCTACCAACATGAAGATCACTCATCAACAAACACCACATTGCATCACCTTTACTCAAATGTGGTCTAACTTGCTGCAACAAACAAACCATACCAGCAAGAGAATACTCCTCCAACTGCCTCAAATCAGTAAAAACAGGCTCAGATTCATCTAAATTTCCATTACTACTACTACAACTACTCCCACAATTGCTATTCAAATAAGCCAAGGAGTTATGCAAAATATTAGTTAAAACATCCATACCACCATAGCAATGACCATTGCGCAAGATCGCTTTTAAAGAAGTATCCTCATCATAGCCCAAGGAAACAAGCTTAGAAATGGCTTCTTTATACAAGAATTCAAGGTTTTTTAACAAGATTTCTTCTAATTGTTCTTCGGTGCAATAACCCCAGCCATTATCATCATTAGAGTTAGGGATCGGATTGGTGTGGGTTGGATCGTTGAGGCCCAAATGGTAAGCCAGGGGTTTGAGACCCGGTTCGAGTAAGGATTTGGAAATGGATGAAGCGTAACAGCAAGGATCGAATTCGGTCTTGGCTGATCGTGACCTTCGATTAGTGCGGAGATGCTTTTCTCTCATCGTGCAGCCCATGCAAATATATTCCGGGAATGGAAGAGGAAAAGATCAAGAACCTTTTTAAGATTGAGAAATTATATATATATTATGATATATAGACAGATAGAGAACAATTGAAAGCAAACGAAAAATAAAGATGAAGAAGCGATTAGAGAGAAGAGAAACTTACAAGGCATGAGAAGAAATTGGGTATCTGATGAGTTCAGTGGAAGAGGAGAAAGAGGGAATGGCGACAAGAGGAAGACATGATGAACCTTATAAATATTTGGCTACCCAAGCCAAGCCAAGCCAAGCCTAGTAGGGGACACACATGCACACGCCTCACCATCCCAAACACAATGCAATTCTCTCTTTGCTGTCGGACCCACAACTACAATTTAGCTCTTCTTCTCGCCTTCTTTTATAAGGCCCAAATACAAGTAATTCCTTCATATGCCTTCAAAAAAATGAAATTAATGTAGCAATGTTCTAATAAATGAAATCGGATAACATCATAATATATATATAAAATAAATTTATTTCCAATTAAATTGATACCAATCAATCTATCAATAATATCAATATTTTTTTAAAAGCAATAATATCTATATCTATACCATATAGAAGTTATAACCATGAATCTAAAAATAATAAATGAATTTACATTATCATAAATATTAAACTAATATCATAATAAATACTAGTATATTTATATAATAAATACTACAAATAAAGAGAATAGTTGAATTTATATTATCTCTGTCGTTATAAATAATATATTAATATCATGAATACTACATTATATTTATCACTATAAATACTATATTTATGATATAAATACTATATTAATATCATAAATAATAGGAGTAAAGATAATAGATGAGTTTACATTATCTTTGTCATTATAAATACTATATTAATATCATAAATACTACATTATATTTGTTACCATAAATATTATATTAATATCATAAATACTAGTAGTAAAGATAATGGTTGAGTCTCCATTATCAATATCATTATAATTATTACATTAATAGATTCATGAGTAAAGAGAATAAATAAGTTTATATTATCTCTATCATAATAAATACCATATTAGTATCATAAATACTATAAGTAAAGAGAATAGATAAGTTTACATCATTTTTGTCATTATAAATACTATATTAATATCATAAATACTACATTATATTTGTCCCCATAAATACTATATTAATATCATAAATACTAGGAGTAAAGATAATAAATGAGTTTATATTATCTCTGTCAACAGACTTTATAAACGTCATCATTAATCATTAATTGAGTTGTAACAATCCTTCTACATAACCTTTAATCTCCCTGTACCAGTTTCTTCACATTTTATATTCTACTTTCCATTATCCTTTTCATTCATAAAAAAAACATTGTCTATTGTCTTCCTATTAATTTTGGTAAGTTCTTTTAGTTCTTTTGGATTTCATGAATAAATTGATGTGTTATTCCTTTTTTTTTCTAAGATTTGTCTTCTCTCATGCTGGCCTATTTCATTATAATTAAGAATTTATGCAATATTTTTTTCTAACCTTTTATTTTATTTAAAAGTTTCTGATTTTGAAAAGGTATATCATCCTTCAAACAACTATAAATGGGATACTGAAAGAGAAAGAAATGATTAAGAGGTAACATTGAGTGGGTTTCGAAAGTGAGAGTTGATTAGGTGGAATATGTGTTTGTAATGAAAATTTGTGAGAAAACAAGTGTTAGATAATTATTTGCAATCAAAATCAAATCTTGCTGAAATTGAATTACAATGATATATATTCATACAAATCATTAGTCAGATGTAATTATCCATTCATTATTTTCATTCACCAAAATATTACAACTTTTTATTGAATTGAATTATATTCATTTCATAGTAGCAATTGAATAAAATATTTTCCTTAGATATTTAATTTTGGTAGATGCATTTTTCCCATGAAATACATGACAAGCTTCATTATCTCTAAGACATTAATTTTCCATTCAGCTTCTTCTTATCTCCAATTTGATCCATACACAAAGAGTTGTTACGAATATAAATTGAAGGTTAGTACTTCTTTTTTTCTTCTTTAACAATTTTGATTTATATCTTTCTTCCCTTTCTATTTAGTGGTGTTACCTATAGTTAAGTCCTTTTTTATTCAAACCATTGACAATTATAATATCAATCTCCATGATATCATGTGTTCATCTTGCCAGGATAAGTTATCTGCTACATTTTGATTGAAGTCGATTCTCATATAGGAATTATGGAGTTTGTGTTCAAACCTTAAACGTCTAACTTTTTTTTGTCTGATGATTTTTTGTGCTTTCTTTAAATTTTTTGTTCTATTCTTGCTTCAAACTTTATTTTTATTGTTTATTTAATTTATTGTTTTCTTCTATAATTGTTTAATAAAAATTATTATGAAAGTACAATCCATCAATTTTAAAGTTTTTGATAATATGTTTGCGGGTAAATTTACATTATACATTGCTTCATCATTAATACGTTAGACTAAATATATTTTGAAATGAGAGAAGAGAAAGTGTGGATTGACATACAAATGACGTGGATAATCAGATAAAAAGACAAACAATAAAAAAACAAATAAATAAATGGCTAGATTGGAGGTTCAAAAAAGCATGCAAATCCAAATGATTTGGCAAAACGAAATGGCTAGATTATATGCATATTAGTTACTTTGCAAAACTTGTTTCAAATTTGAACTCATATAATAATTTGAAATAGCAAAAAGATTTATGGCAAACTAAAAATAGCATTGCAAGTAATACTAACAATGACGACAGAGCAAGATAAGAGATTAATAGAGATCATATCAGTGCTTCACTTAATGCTATTTAATTTTATGAGTTTATTTTCAAGTTTCAACTACCACCTTCACTAAATTGACCATCTTGATACTCATAATATAAAATTATAGAAAAAAATCAACTTTTTTGAATGATTTGACTAACAAAGTTTTTGACTTTATGGTTATTAAAATTGAAAATGAAATTTTAGTGCAAAAAAATTAAATAAAATTATTTACTATTATATTAACAAAAAAAAAAAGATGTTATAGCTATCAAAATCAAATGAAATATATATGACAATATTACTACTTTCTGTTAGTACGTTATTAATGAACTTGGGTTTTTTTATTTATTTTATATGGGACAATTTTTTAAGTAAAAAATCAAATACGAGAGAGGAACTTCGTCGAAAATCAAATCAAATTAATTTTTTTTGTCATATACTATAAAACTGAATAAATTTGTGAATTTAATTGCAAAATATTAATATTAAATCCAAATATATATGCTAATATCAATTGTTGAATTGAAGTTAAATATGCATTAAGATTTAAGACCACATATCTGAATGTAAGATTATTTTGAACGGATTTTAATTTTTAATATTTTTTATATAATTAACTTTTATACTTCTATCATAAATAAATAAAATTTCAAAACGTTAATTAATACATATTTTCAAATTCATTAACATATTTAGAGTATTTGATAAAATATTATTTATGATGCGCCTAGTTATATATAATTGTGGAAGCATATAGAATTTACAAGAAGTGTTTTAGAGGTGTTTTCGCTTAGTTGGCACCGCAAGAGTAAATAGAGTATATGAGTTTACATTATCTTTGTTATCATAAATACTATAAGTAAAGAGAATATATGAGTTTACATTATATCATCATAAATACTATATTAGTATCATAAATACTAAATTATCTCTGTCATAATAAATACTACATTAAGATCATAAATACTATTGGTAAAGAGAATAGGTGAGCTTACATTATCTTTGCCAACAGAATTTATAAACATCATTATTAATCTTAATTGAGTTGTAATAGTACTTCACTACGCTAATAACCCCTTCAAACGATGGTTCAAAATCGTTGTTCCAAAAAAAATAAAACTGTTATAGGGCTTGCTGTCGTCTAATGGTACTTCAAATGACCGTCGCATTCTATCATCTCTAATAGCCTCACATGACACACACATATTTTCATTCTATCATCTTCCTTGTGATACAATGATGAAACATTTAATACGACCCGCCACTTCATAGATGTTGTAATGACAGTTCCTTTATTTAATATGTCACTATGTTGAGTGAAAATTTGGCTTTTATATAGCTGGTATGTCAATT
Organism: Euphorbia lathyris; assembly: GCF_963576675.1. Taxonomy (NCBI): domain Eukaryota; kingdom Viridiplantae; phylum Streptophyta; class Magnoliopsida; order Malpighiales; family Euphorbiaceae; genus Euphorbia; species Euphorbia lathyris. Next base: position 27,860,341 of record NC_088915.1, read on the forward strand.
TTTGTGTTTGAATATGTATAATATAGGTACGACAATAGTTTATTTATTTATTTCTATCAAAGTATGAATACTGAGATGACAATAAATTTAGTGATATGTGTCATGTGAGAGAATGTCACGTGACACTTTTATTAAATAAGTTGTCAAAACAATTAATCAAATATAAGTACTTAGATTATCGGATGGCAGATGTTGTTTATAATTCTGTCATTCTAACGTATTTGCATGACATTATTACATAAAAATTATTATTGTTCTACACGTTTGAAGATGACATTCTTTTTACATTAACACTCATTTGATATCATATTTGATGATATCATATTTTTTATTTCAATACGTCGCATATAAGCCATTTTCTGTTGTTTAACATCTTTTATAAACTTGTACAAGTAATTTTCTGTTGCGTTGTCTCGAGGCACATCAGGTACAAGCCATTTTCTGTTGCGTTAGCTCAAGGCGCATAAGGTATGTGGCTATTCTTTGCTTATATGCCTCCATTGCCATGTATTATTTGCACCTCATTCTCTCTGGACTATCAATGTGATGTCATATATTAAGCACATTTTGTGCTTCATTGTAATATGTGGCTCTATCACTTGAAGCCCTTATTTCGACCAGGATTACCACTTCCACACCATATGCGCGTGTGAAAGGAGTTTCGATGTGGAAAGTCTAAGAGTGATTTTGTAAGCCCATAACACATTGTATAACTCTTCCACCCAACTTTTCTTGTGTTTTTTCAACCTCATTTTCAACCCGACGACTATAGTACGATTAGTAACTTCTGTCATGTTATTTTTCTAAGGATGCGCTACTAAATAGAACCCTATTAGTTATGTTAAAACCCTAATAATAAGCTTTGAATTCAACATAGTTGAATTGTGTGCCATTATGAATCATTATCATGTTAGGAACATTGAATCTAGTGATGATGTTTTTTCACACAAATTCTATTGCCCTTTCGGGAGTTATTTTTGTCAACGGCTCGACTTCTACCCATTTAGTGGAATCGTCTACTTCCATAATCAGGAACTTATGCTACCTTATGGCCATAGGTAGTGTTGGTCCCTTGTTTAGTTGCAAGTATAGTTCCAAGGGGGGGGTTAGGAACTATTTAAACTTTTTTGCAATTTAGGCAGACTTCTTTTTCTAAAGAAAAAGATTTGAACAGCGGCACTGAGTAAACAATAAGATACTGGCTTAGTCAACAGGTGACTAGGTCAGTTTCTTAGCTTGAGTCAGGAAATAGCACTTAGAGTCTATTCCTGAGCTCAGACGTTCAACGCGCACAACTCAACTTGACCTCTTTACTTGGTCAGTTTTGATTATTTAAAGCAAGCAATATAACTAAGGAGTTAAGGTAAGAAATACTTCACTCAGCAGATTTATCCAGGTTCGGCTTCTTCTAAGCCTACGTCCTATCCCCGGAACACGTTCCGAGATTTCAAATACTCTACTGAGCTCTTTAAAGGTAGAGCCTCAAACCTTTTACAATATCAGCAATTGAGTATGACAAGAGTACCTTCCTCTATACTTCTACTCAATCCTAATCTCTCCACTGAGTACTTAAAACCGAGTACTCAGCCTCTCCTTTCTATCTCTAGAAATGATAAGTGTTTTGTCCTAATACAAAGATGTGCTAAGACACTTTAGACGATTTACAATCACTCTAGACTTGTACACAGATATGAGAAATGTAGTGTAAGAATTTTGCTTTGCTTCTTGCTTGCAGAACTTGTAGAGATTTGGTCAGCGTAATGGCTTGATCAAGTTCTGTCTGTTGTGAAGCTTGTGATGACACTATTTATAGAGACGTCTGGGTCATCGGTCATTTCGAATTTCGAAATAACCGTTGGAGGGAAACGGCTATGTGTCGTTGTCATCCTGACTTGTACAGAGCTCTCGGCCAATCACAATCGTGTATCTTCTGTCCTCGGTCAGCTCAGCAGATGGTCTCTCCTTTTATGGTAAAGTCAACTGGACAGCATACTGTGTCGTCTGAACTTTGCCAAAAGAGGAAACACTTTGTCTGGAAGTTTTCCTTTGCCAGCTGCTGTCTTGTACGCTTTGTCGAGACTACTCAGCAGCTTCATTGTGAAGTTGTTCCCGAAGGTCTTCTAGATCCTTCCGTTTGCTGAGTTGCGTTTTGTTCAAAACGGCAACGTCTTGACATACGCGGGCCGAGTGTACTGAGTTGTTTGACTTGGGCCTTGGCTTCCGTATTGGGCTTGGGCCTTCCAATCCTTATGACTTATAACATTTATACTCAACATTGAACAAACACATTAGTAGAATAAATCAAAGCATTTAAACTTAGTGTGTTTAGAATATGTATTTTAATTTATACTTAAACAATTTTGTCAAATCAAAATTATGTGGAAAGGTGTTTCAACAGGTAGGTCCTACCAAATCTATTCCACATGTGAAGAAAGGTTATCCGATGTAGATGGGCTTTTGAACAGCAGGGAAATAAGATATACTAACATGAATATGATAGTTATGACACTATTATATGAGTTCTTTAACATCAGTGTTCGTGTATATGAGTAATATTTGGAGAGGTGAGCCTTCCACACTAAGGATTGAGCCCCTTCATGTGATCTACATATCTCCGCATGGAGATCCTTCGACATGTATCTTCCAACTTAGCTGAGATGCATTTCAAACAGGGGACTAAATGGTCTTTAATATAATTCCCTAGACAGGATGGAATATTGGGAAGCCCTTCGTATTATTTGGCCAACCTTCGTCGCATCCTTAGGTAAGGCGCCTTTGGATAGGTACACACGGATATGGATTCACTAATATTCTTCCACTTCTTGAGTGGCTAATAGTTGGATATGTATGATGGGAGTGTTTTGAACCTTGAAGGCACATGCTAGGATTTTCCATCCGTCAAAATGATGTCCGCACCGTAGATTTGGCCAATATATTTGCTTTTACATTTTGGTCTCTCCCAATATTCACTATTTCTCGTCGAGTGGCTTGCTCTTATAGCTTCTAGACCAACTTATTAACTTCTTCTTTATACTTGTCCCTATAATCATTTTTTGTTGCATAATTCTTGTTTATCTACTTCACAATTAGCCAGTGGCGAATACAGGATTACTCGATGGGGGGGGGCGATTTTACACGTGCGTTCGGGAAATATTTTTTTTGCTAAATCGAATTTGCTTAATTTTTTATATATATGAGTGTTATAATTTGAATTGTCAAGAACCACTTTTAAGTATTAATGTACAATTTTTCAAAATTAAGCTAGATTTCGTTTATAGTCCTAATATGTAATAAAAAAATTGGATTTAGGGAGGGCTGAACATGTAAAAAAAAATTTAAAAAAATTGATTTTAGATGACCTATCAGACCAAAAAAATTAATGATTTGGATTTATAGAGGCCTAACAGGCCAAAAAAATTAGAAATTTGGATCTAGAGATGTCTAAGATGTTGGTCCCTTATAACGTGACAAGTTAGTTCCAAGGGGGGGATAGGAATTATTTAAAAAATTTGTCCGTTGAGGCTGACTTCTTTTCTTATGAAAAGGTTTACACAGCGTCACTAAGTAGATTCAAGACACAAGCTTAGTCAACTCGTGACTAAGTCTGCTTCTTTACTTGAGTCAGGAAATAGCACTTAGAGTCTATTCCTGAACTCGGCTTCTTAGTAAACTTAACTCAGCGTGAGTTCTTTACTTAGTCAGTTTTATAGCAAGCAATATATATTAAAGGAGTTTAAGGGTTAGAAAGATGTTACTCAGTAGACTTATCCTGGTTCGGCCTCTCCGCCTACGTCCAGTCCGCGGAACTCGTTCCGAGCTTTTTGAATTCTCTACTGAGCTCTTTAAAGGTAGAGCACGAAACCTTTTACAAATAGAAGCTGAGTATAACAAGAGTACCTTCCTCTATACCTCTACTCACTCCTATGTGTACGCTGAGTACTATAACCGAGTACTCAGCCTCTCCTTTCTATTCTTCTAGAAATAATAAAGTGTTTGTCCTAAACAACGATTGCTAAGACACTTTAGATGATTGGAAATCACTCTAGACTTTTACACAAAGATTAAGAATTGGTGTAAGGTATTTGCTTTGCTTTTCTCACAGACACTTCAAGTATGAATTTGGTCAGCGTTTCGACTAGTTGAAGATCTGCATCGATTGAAGCAAATAGATGGCCTTTATATAGTGACACTTGAGGCACCTGGTCATTTCGAATTTCGAAATAACCGTTGGAGGGAAACAGCTTCCTGTCATTGTCACTCTGGGCGTGCTCAGCGTCGTTGGCCAATAGGATTCACGCATCTTCTGTCTTCGTCAGTCTTCGGCAGAATGTTTCGACATTTAAGAAAAAGTCCACGAGACAGCTTTCTGCGCCTTCTGAACTTTTCCCAAAGTAGAAATACTTTGTCTAGAAGTTAAACATTGTATGTTGCTATCCAGACTGCTTTGTCGTCCAACTCAGCAGCTTCTACTTGAAGCTTTTGCCACGAAGGCTTCTCGATCCTTCTCTTGCTGAGTCATCGTTTTAGTTGATACGGCTTCGTTTTGAACTCTTGGGCCGAATGGTCTTAATGTGTTGATTTGGGCTTGACTTCCACTTTATGGGCCTTTGGACTTTTTAATCTTAATGTCTTATAAACAATTAAACTCCACTAGTACAGAAATGCTCACTTGTGTCTCACCTCTTGTGTCGCGCCTGAAGAGAAGGCGACACAACAAAGCAACTAGTGTCGCGCGTTCTTTAAACGCGACACAACTAAGTATTCTATGTCATCACTTGTGTCACACTTGAAGAGCGTGCGTCACAAATGAGTTACTTCTTGTATCGTCTGTCTTTTAGTGCGACACAAGAGTAAGCTTGTGACGCGCTTTTACTAAAACGACACAAGGAGAGTTTTATCTTTGTGACACGCTTTTATAAAAGCGACACAAGTAGTGTGTTATCTTTGTGTCGCTCCTTTCTAAAGTACGACACAACTAATACGAACTACTATTTGAATATAAATATTTTTTCTTCATATTTTTTTTTCTTAGTTTCTACATATTTCTTAAAAAACTAAAAAATTACAAAAATGATGAAAATTAAATATCATGTACATATATATATAAACTTAAAAACTTATCCCATATAAATTAATTAAAAATAAAATGAACTGAAAAATATATACTTAAAGTGTACAAATGGAGGATCGAACGTAATTAAAAATAAAATGAACTAAAATGTAAATACGAAGGTTCGAACCTCTAACCTATCAAAACATTAGCTAATATCTTAACCATCTGAGCCATTGCATTTCTTGTCAACCACTCACTGATTATAAACTTATCCCAATAAATTAATTAAAAATAAAATGAACTAAAATGTAAATACAAAGGTTCGAACCTCTAACCTATCAAACTATTATCTAATGTCTTAACCATCTAAAATATTTGTATTTCTTGTCAAGCATTTACTAATTATAAAAAATATAAAACGTTTAAATATAAGAATTTTACCTAATTAATAAAACCAGAACTCTTTTATCACATAGAGAAAAATAGAAAATACAAAAGAGATGAATCCCTAGTTTCCTAAATGTACCAGCATCGCCGCCCCACTTTCCAATTACCGCCTATCCACATCCGGTTTCCACCGTCATTCAAATGGACATCCACCTTTATGTCTGCGACAACTATTGTAAGGAAATATGGCTTTTATCTATGACTGTCAAATTTTCATCCGCTTACTATGGAAGTATTTATCTCACATTACATGGTAAAGTTCCGAGTGGAAACCTAGTGTCGATGTTTTTCATTTAGATTAGGTAAATTCAAGAGAGAATGAAATTTTATATTGTGGTAGATGATGAGTTTGAATGTGTTTTTGTTGCTACTAAACCTAAGAAAAGAATTTATCTTCCTCATGTTTTGTTCAAAGGAGAGAAAATTTCAACTGCTGGTTCAGTAACATCATGTTTAGCTCTTTCATGGCTTTATATTTAACTTTTCTACAGGTGGAAGAGTAAAATAAAGCAATTAAGATTACAGGCTTAATTATTAGGGTTATTGTTTGGGATTATTCTCTTCGTCTTATATTTTTTGGCAATTTATGACATTTGAGTATAAAACTGTGTTTATGATTATTCTATTGATCCTATGTTGTTTGGGTTGACTAATTTTTCTATTTAGAATTATAGCTAAGCATAAGGTTTTGTAATTTCAACTTCAACAAACACAAAAGGCTTCCACATTGAATTTCTGCCTTATTTTTCCAAAGTATAATATAATCTTTTAGATTTATTTATATCTTAGAGGATATTCCCCTGTAGTTTCATGGTATAGGTATCCGATTTTTGTATTAACTGGTAATTGTTATTTCTAGTTTCATCTGTAATTGTTGTTTCCAATTTCATGACCCATTCTTGAACTCTCTTGAATGATTTCTATAATAGAGAGTTACTTCTACACTTAATTTCTATAGTGTTATTGAAACAGAAAACTGGGGAATCAAATCCAATTCAATCAAGGAGTTATCCCAACTCATTAACAGTTCAAGACATCCTTACTCCAAAGATTAGAAAGGGTAAACTTCTAAATCATATAATTTAAATTTTCCGAGTTTCAGCAGACAATGTAATGCATTCTTTGGTTAATATATGCATTTTTTGGTCGTTTCTTGTTTATAAGGTAACTTAAAAGTATGAAAATGCTAAACACGTTTAGTTAATTAGGGAAATTCGTACTTTTCTAGCTTGAGCATGAAAGAGATATTTTGTTGGTGAGATGAAAACGGGAAAGCTGTGAAGTTCAAATGTAATAATTCTCTTATTGATTATGTGAAAACTTGAGTTGTTTGAAATTTTTCAATCATATAGAAATTTTTGATACAGAGCATCATGCTCTTATTTGGATAACTTTTCTTTGAGATACAGAGCATCATGCTTCCATTTTGTTCTTTTTTTTAACTTCCATTTTCTTTTTGGGTCATGTATATGGGCATAGATTTTGATGTAAATACAGTACAATGGTTCCAAGGCATTTACGATTTCTTTGTGATCTTTGAATTTCAAATTTTACCCGTGACAGGTAATTTGAGCGAATTCATCCTTATCATAGAGGTAAAAGCTGATTGGAACTTTATTGTCTTGAGTAAACTTGCAGACATCTCAATGAAGGAACATTATCATAAGCTTTTAAAAGAGATCTTGGGGATCATCTCTGATGTAATGGAGGAAGTCATCATGGAGCTTCAAAACTTGTAAGTTGGAGAATGGGGATGGTTCTTTTAGTGTTGTATTGATTTTGGAGAATGGGGATGGTTCTTCCTATTTTCTCTGTTTTTGTGATGAGAACCATCAGTTCTCACCGTTCCACTCGATTTTTGGGTTTTTTGAACCAGTTTGACAGGAAAAGGCGATATGGCCCTTTAGTTTCCTTCGTTCTTTTGAGAATCGATGGTGGTTCCAGGGAGCAGACTATTAATGGATACTTCCTTTAGCTTTGATGAAGACCCCTAGATCCTAGATCCTAGATCCTCATGGAAAGGGAAGATCGTCGTTGCTCTGATGCTCTCTCCTGGGTTGCCTCTTCATTTCTCCGGTCTCAGCCATGCAGCTGGACTTGTCTGTATGTGTAAAATATCATATCTTTTTCCTCAAACTGCTGCTTCCAATGTTGGGTTTGATTTTTTATTATACTCTTCCTCTTCTAGTATAAAATTTCTTTGTATCATCTAGCATTTTCGTTTTATTTCTAACTTGTGTATTCATAACTGCTAAAAAGCATTATAAGGTCCTTAATCATGTCAGGATTACTGCTAGCAGTGTGGCAGTGTTTATTGTAATTGTCTTTGTGAGCTGCAATTTTTTAGTCCTCAATTCTTGGCAGCTATTTGTATGTATATCTATTTGGTTATGTGTTGTGGACATGGTGGTGAAATTGCTGTATCATTGACTGAGTCGGTCTTACATGTTTCTATCCTTTGCAGGATCTACAAGGAATTGTTAAGCATATATACAGAGGAATAATTTTTATATATGACCAGAATGAGATTGAAAATTGTGGTTATTTCTATTGCAAGTCTCAAATGTACGAGAAAACAAACATCTCTGGTGATGTGTGCAACGAAAAGGGGTCATCAAGTTTTAAATTACTTGTGGGGCTTGCCCCTTTGCAGTATTGGGTTTTAATGTTTTGATTCTTATGATTGATATATATTTCCTCATTTCAGGGTGGTGAATCTGCACAAGCTGCTGCCAAGGCTGAGAAGGTGAATTACTTGCTACTTTATATCTTATAGTTTGTTCTAATTTTGTATCTTCTCTTTTATCTTTGGTTTTGGAAGGTATAAAGGGTGAGTGTTGTAAAGTGATTCTCAATTTGTTTCATTAACGTTAGTTAATATATCAAAATAGTTTCTTTCTTGAAGGATGGTTAGTTTTTCTGTTCTTAGATCCTGGCATATTATTGTACTGTAACTGCTAGATTTTTTCTCTCCACACTGTTGATCCTTCCCATAAAATAAAAAGTAGAATTCTTTTTTCTTTCCTTTTCTAATATGTGATATTCTAATCAGTGGCTTCCGCCAATTCCTGGAGGCTATCTCGAGCCTGAAGGTGTTGAAAGGACATGGAGGATTCAACAAGAATCAATTGCTCCGGAAGTTGATATCTTAAGCTCAAAGAATCAACATGATGTAATTTTACCAGGTTGTCTGTTATCTTATTAGTGTTCATTTCCTTTTCTCTACAATGTATTAACGGTCCATTTAATTGAAAACAAAATAGCACACATATAGGTTTAACGTTTAAAAAAGGTACCAATTTAGACCTCGATAACGGAACGAGACACGATGTTGATATTACTCTGTTAAGTTTTGTCAATTATACGTGGAGGGAAAGTCAAAACTTAACGGAGTAATAGGAATGACGTGTCCAATCCGTTCTTGAGGCCTAGATTGATACTTTTTTAAACGTTAAGCCTATATTGGTACTATTTTGTACATGGGTCTAAATTTATTTCTACAAAAACCATAGGCCTATTTTGGTACCTTATCCCTTATGAGTGTGTAATTACTGTTAAATAATTTTCAATGAATATAAAAGAGACTAATAAAGTAAAAATGCTAGCTAGCCATGATTGTTAATACAATGTACGTGTAATTACTAGTGATATTTATGCTTGATTATAGTTCAATATTAGAGCTCCATTCAATCCAAAAAAAATATATATTTTTTTTAAAAAATATCAATATTTTGTGTCGCGCGTGAGGAAGGAGCGATACAAAGTGTACCAGATTAATCAGGGAGCTTGTGTCGCGCACCCTTGGAGCGCGTCACAAGAATATCATATGTTGTGTCACACACTCTAGAAGCGCGTCACAAGAGTTATTGCTCTATTGTATCACGCGCTTGACAAGTGCGACACAACAGATGAGTAGCTTGTGTCGCTCTCAAGAGCGATGCAAAGTTCTTGTGTCTCACCCCTGTTGTGTCGCATAAAAGTGCGACACAACAACATGAAAAAGTGCGACACAAGTAAGCATTTCTGTATTAGTGCTCAACATTGAACAAACATATTAGTGTAATAAATCAAAGCATTTAAATTTAATGTGTTAGAATATTTTTATCATTACTTAAATAATTTTGTCAAATCAAAATCATGTGGAAAGGTGTTTCAACAAACTCCCCCATTTTGATGTTGGCAAAAATATTCAGTCGAAGAACTCAGTGTTGAGCTCCCCCATGATAGTTGACCTTATTTTATCAAATAACTCCCCCATAAGGGTTGAGCAACTGACTAGACTAATTTCTGCTAAAACTACAAGAAGAAATAGCTTTAGCTTTACTGTCTAGATTAATTTCTGCTAAAACTTGTAGTCCTTTCCTTGTGTATTTTTGTGCTGACCTGAATACAAAACCTTGATGCATCTATCCTTAAATTAATTTGAACAGGATGATCTATAGCTTTTTGCCTTTGCCCTTGTGTTGCGGCTGACTAGCTGGAGCTTGCTGAGTTCTTGGGGCTTGTTCTTTCTCCCCCGTTTTGCCATCATCACGTTTGGGAATGAAGGTTTCTTCAATGGCAGCTTGAGTTAGGCGTTTAGAGAATGCCTTTAGCTTTCTTGTGCTTTCATTCATTCCGTCAAAGATTGGAACGCCGTCATCCACAATAGCTCGAGGAATACCGATAGATGCAGCACTCAGCATACTCAAAACAGCGACTTGAGACTTGCCAACCCAGTGCATGGTTTCAGTGAGCATTGCGAAAGCTTGATGAAACATCTTTAGCAACGATGAATCAAAATACTCACGCTGACCGTTGATTTGGCGCACATGGTTAAAAGTCACTCGAGAATACTTTAGAATCTCGTTGGTTTTAAGCTCGTCAGTTGCCATCTCTTGCCTGTTTAAGTTCAGCAGACGCACAACCTCGCTAATTTGCTCAATGGAGCATTGGGAGGAGGTGGAAAGCTGGTGATTTGTTTTCTCTTGCTCAGTATGAAGCTGGCTGAAGAGATGATGTACTTCGGTAGAAGTGGCATATGCTGAGTTCGCAGCTGACAATTGATGAATCTGCCCTTGCAGTGAGTTCATATGGTTTACTATGGTCAGCTGGAGTTCGGCCAACTTTGTTATAGAGTCCTGCCTGGGCTGTTGAGATTGTAGGGATGTCATGACACTCAAAAGATCCTTCAGACCTTTGATCTCAGTAAGAAGCTGAGTGACAGATGAAAGTGGAGTTGTCTCAACAGTAGTAGACCCAGCGGCATTGGTACTGGTTTGATGGAGGTCCTGGATAAGAGCTTGGACTGAGTCAACGATTCTTCGACCAGACTCAGAGGCATTCAAATAGCTTAAGGATCCATCATTTGTTGACCCAGATGCCGGAGGAGGAGTAGAACCGAATAGAGGCGTTGTTTGGTTCTGCTCAACATTAGAAGGCCAAGCATTATCAGCGGCTGGCCTGGAATTAGGATTGTCAGTAGAAACGGATTGAATCTGATTCTGCTCATTGAGTGGGGGAAGTGGAGGATCAGCAGAAAGTGTTGCTTGCTCAGGGTCAGGCAGAAGCTGACTAGGTGTTGGAAGTTGAGGAAGTTCATTGTTTACCTGAGCAGATAATTCCTTGGCTTGCTCAACGTGTTGAGGAGCGGAATCATCAAGCACTTGCTCGACATTGCTTTGGTTGGCAGAAGCATTTAAGTCGGTATGTTCCTTCGGCTGAGAAATAGAGGCTTGATTTTCTTGTTGCTCTGGTTGAGACACAGGTGGGTTGGAGAAGTATTTAAGATGTACCTCGGTAAGGTCAGTGATCTCATCTCTCAGCGGTGAATCACCCATGAGATCAATAACGGGTGCTCTAAAAGCTTTCTTCTTTCTCAGTCTCTTAAGCTTTGGAGGTGTAGTGTCACAGGGAATGGACTCAATGGAGTCAGTGGGTGAGGCTTCCCTTTGAACAGCGGGAGCACTTACTATGTGCTCAGTTTCTTCTTCGACAACCAACTCAGTGTTGATTGGTTCAAGGTGCTCATCATCGGCTGTTTCTTCAGTGTCATCCTGACCACTTTCTTCTTTTTCAAACTCATCATCCAGTTCTTCTTCCTCAAACTGTTCCTCAAGTTCTTCCTCGACAAACTGACCACCCAGTTGGTCTTGTTCTTCCTGAGCATCTAACTGTTGCTCAGCGTCAACGTCTTGACTTTGTACATAGTGTGAGTTAGGAGGAACGACGACATCAGTTGGTACTGCATTGATAGGTCTCAACTCAAAATTGAGCTGCTTCTTCCTCTTCCTTAATGGTTGGTCATCAACCTCTCTTTCTTCTGTCTCAGGTTCAGCTTGCCTAGGTCTTTTCACAGCTGACCTAGATCCACCCTGACTTTGCTGAGTTTGAGGCTTTGTTCCTTTACATACAAATTTGAGCTTCTTTGGGGTAGAGGCAGCTCCTTTAGAGGTGCTTTGCATAGCTTTCCTCTTTCTTTATGCTCTGCCCTTTCGAGTCACCACCCCCTCAGCGTTCGTCCCCTCAGCGTTCTGGACAGCTTCTCCTTTTCCTTTCTTCGGCAAAATAGGTAGATCATAAGCCAAACCGAATAGGGCAGCAGCTGTAATCTCGGTTCCCCAAACTTGGATTTACGCAATCATGTCCACCTTGTGATCCTGGAGGATTCGAGTGATGAAGGAGCCCAGCCTAAGGGTTCCTGTACTTCGTAGAAACCCACCGATTATGAAGACAGGCATGTTTATCGGTGTGTAGGTCAGCATGTGCCATATAAAACACTGCTCAAAATTGGTTGCTGAGTTGGTGCAGTTGATTTTAGGGTAAAGGAAATTTGTCAGTATGTAATGGGCCATCTTTTGATGCTGACCCATGGAAGTGCTCGAAATTTCACCTACATGACCCTCAGGTTTACAGAAGGTCTGAACGTAGTCGGTTTTCTCATGGTCACCTGATTTACGAAGTATAGCTCCTTCGTTTTTCAGTTTGAACAGTGAGGCAAGATATGCTGGGTTGATGAAGATGTCCTTTCCTCGAACATGGGAAGCTAGGTAGTTCCGGTCATCATCGACGACCTTTAGGTTGGCATAGAATTCTCTTACCAGCTCAGGGTAAGTAGCATCGCGAACTGAAAACAGCTCAGTCCAACCATTATTCTTGATCCACTCACAAAAAGGTTGCTCGGCATCCACGAATCCTTTTGAAACCCATCTCGAGTGGTCAATTTTACACCCTTTCACACTCTCGAAAACCTGAGAGTAGGTGCGTTCGACAACTTTCTTGCCCTTATCCTTTGCCTGTTGTTTTCCCTTGGAAGAGGTGGCTTGGGCAGCTTGAGCTTTCTTGCTCAGCGTAGTAACTCCAGCGTGGTCACGCTGAGTAGGAGAAGTGGGATTTTCATCGGAGCGGTTATGGGAGAGACCGGCATCGGAGATGTTTAGAGAACCGTTCGTCATATTCTCAGAGAAGTTTTGGGAAGTTTGGGAATTTTTAGAGAGAGAGTATGAATGCCAAGGATTTCTAAGCGTAAAGAATTAAAAGTGGGAATTCATCCACTATTTATAGAGATGTTGAGTTAATCCAAGGCGTTGGGTTGTCCGTTTTACCTCGAGATTCTCAATCGACAAAGATTCTGGCATTTATGACACATACGGCGCATGTATTTTCTAATTATAGCCTATACATCATCCTAGGTGGCTATTTAATTCACGTGCTTTGCATTAAATTTGCAACGGCTCTTCACTCAGTGTTAAGAATTTCAAGCGTTTAAAATTCTGAGTAGTCAGTGTTATGCAAAGGAATAATTTTTATGCTTAGTTGCTCAGCTTAAGATAAACACTCAGCATGTAAATCTACTCAGCATGTGATAGTAATTGATTTAGCATAAATCATTCAGCATGGTAATTCACTCAGCATGCATACTATACTTGAAATTTATTGAAGAGGATTAAACATACCAATGGCTTCTCTAAGTATGTTGAATTGCTCACGAGCCAGTGGTTTTGTGAAGATATCAGCAAGCTGCTCATTCGTTGGGACATAGGTCAGCTTAATCTCACCCTTGAGTACATGGTCTCTAATGAAGTGATGTCTGATGCTGACATGCTTCATCCTGCTGTGCTGGATTGGGTTCTTTGATAGATCAATTGCACTTTTATTGTCACATTTGACTTCAATTGTTTTAGTCTGAACGCCATAATCTTCAAGTTGTTGCTTAATCCATAGGACTTGAGCAACACAGCTTCCAGCAGCAATGTACTCAGCTTCAGTGGTTGACAGGGCTACCGACGCCTGCTTCTTGCTGAACCAGGACACAAGACAGCTCCCAAGGAAGTGACCTCCTCCTGAGGTGCTTTTTCGTTCAAGCTTGTCTCGTCCGTAGTCAGCGTCAGTGTATCCAATAAGTGTGAAATCATGAGTATTGGGATACCACAAACCTGCATTCACCGAGCCTTGCAAATATCTAAGGATTCTTTTTACAGCTATGTAATGAGATTCCTTAGGGTTAGATTGATATCTAGCACAATAACATACCGAGAACTGAATGTCCGGCCTACTGGCAGTTAAGTAAGTAGAGAACCAATCATACCTCGGTACAATCTACTGTCTACTGACTTACCATTCTCATCAGCGCAGAGGACAGTGTCAGTGCCCATTGGGGTAGATATTGACTTACAATTCTCAAGTTCATACTTCTTCAATATCTCCTTGGCATACTTAGTTTGACTGATGAAGATGCCATTTTTTCCTTGTTTGATTTGAAGTCCAAGGAAGAAATTGAGTTCTCCCATCATTGGCATTTCAAACTCAATCTGCATCTGCTTACTAAATTCCTTGCACATTGACTCGTTAGTGGCACCAAAAATAATGTCATCAACATATATTTGAGCCAGCAGGGTATCTTTACCCTTCCTCTTAATGCATAAGGTTGTATCAGCTTTACCTCTGATATAATTTCTAGTCAGCAAGAAACTGGTCAGCCTCTCATACCAAGCATGTGGTGCTTGCTTGAGGCCATACAGAGCCTTTTTGAGCTTATAAACGTGGTTTGGGAATTTAGGATCCTCAAACCCTGGAGGCTGATTAACATAAACTTCCTCGTTTATAACTCCATTAAGGAATGCACTCTTAACATCCATTTGAAACAGTTTAAAGTTCATATAGCTTGCATATGCACATAAAATTCTAATAGCCTCTAGCCTTGCCACTGGGGAAAAGGTCTCACCGTAGTCAATACCTTCTTGCTGACTGTAGCCCTGAGCTACAAGTCTTGCTTTGTTTCTGACCACGTTCCTTTATTCATCCAGCTTGTTGCGGAGACCCATCTTGTTCCTATAGTCTTCTGGCTTCTTGGTTTTGGCACTAGATCCCATACTTCATTTCGTCTGAACTGATCAAGTTCTTCTTGCATTGCATTCATCCAGAATTCATCATACTCAGCTTCAGCGAAATTCTTTGGCTCCTGGATAGAGATGAATGCTACGTTGCTGAGGTATCTCTTGAGTTGATTCCTCATCATTAGGGTATTCTCAGCGGCATCAAGAATGGCACTCTTTGAGTGACCTCTTGGTACCTTAATCTCCTTTGGTAGATTGATGTCTTGCGCTGGTTGTGTTTCAACAATCTCCGCAGGTGTAGATTGGTCAGTGAAAGTAATTTTAGTTTCACTTTTACCTTTGGTCAGCCCTTGAGGGAATGACTCAGCGGAAGTTTCTTGGTTAGCGGGTGCTGAGTGTGGATCATCCTCGGTCAGCGGCTGGTATCTTCCTGCAGGGTTAGTTTCATCGAACTCAACATGCACTGACTCTTCTCAGACTTGAGTTCGTTTATTGAAAACTCTGTATGCTTTGATGTTTGTTAAGTAGCTTAAAAAGATAGCTTCATCAGCTTTTGAGTCAAACTTAGCTAGGCTGTCTTTGGTATTTAAGATAAAACATTTACACCCAAAGGCACGAAAGTATCCAATGTTGGGCTTTCGTCCTTTCCAAAGTTCGTAGGGGGTTTTCTTTAGTATAGGTCTAACTAGAGCCCTATTAAGAATATAGCACGCTGTGTTAACAGCTTCTCCCCAAAAGTACTTTGGAAGCCTATGCTCACTCAGCATTGTCCTGGCTATTTCAACCAAGGTTCTGTTTTTCCTTTCAATAATCCCATTTTGTTGAGGCGTTCTAGGAGCAGAGAAATTATGGTCAATGCCGTTGGTTTCACAGAATTCAACAAACTGTTGGTTCTTGAATTCTCCACCATTATCACTTCGGATGTGAGCTAACTTAAGGTCTTTATCATTTTCAAGTTTTCTTACTAAATTTGAAAACGTCTCAAAAGTTTCATCCTTGCTACTCAGCAAGATGATCCAAGTGTACCGAGAAAAGTCATCTATAATGACCAAGAAAAATCTTCTTCCACCCAAGCTCAGCGGCTGGACTGGACCGAAGAGATCCAAGTGTAGTAACTCTAATGGACGCTTAGTTGAGACAATGTTTTTACTATGAAAAGATTGTTTGGTTTGTTTTCCAGCTTGGCAAGCGTGGCATAATTGATCTTTTTCAAATTTAAGTTCTGGAAGTCCCTCAACCAATTGCTTTCTTGCTAATTTGGCCAGGAGGTCCATGCTTACATGACCAAGTCTCCTGTGCCATAGCCAGGAATTTTCTTCCTTTGACACTAAGCATACAGTTTTTGAAAACTTCTTTTCTAAGTTCAGCATAAAGACATTATCAATACGAGGGGCAGTTAAAATTAACTCATTTGTTTTACCCTCGAATATTTTACATCCAGTGTCATCAAATATAACTTTTCTCCCATTGTCACATAGCTGAGCTACGCTGAGTAAGTTATATTTGAGTCCGCTGACTAGGGAGACTGACTCAATAGTAAGATTACCACCAATGGTTCCTGACCCTACTATCTTACCCTTCTTGTTGTCTCCAAAACTTACACTTCCTCCTCGTTTACGCACAAACGTGATGAACTGAGTTTCATCACCAGTCATATGCCTCGAGCATGCGCTGTCAATCTACCACATCTTTGATTTCTCAGGACACCTCAGGCTTACCTGCAATATAGCTAGTTGCTTTTAGGTACCCAATTCTTTTTGGGTCCTTGCTTGTTAGGTTCAACAGGTAAAACATCATATTTCATTTTATGATGACATACTTGGATAGTGTGTCCATTCTTTCCACAGAAGTCACAGCTGACCTTCCGTTTAGTATGTCTCACTGACTGGTCAGCACCCCAGTGCTGAGCGTGCCAGCACACCTTTGTGGTGTGTCCTTTCTTCCCACAGAAGTCACACTGGACATTTCGCTGAGGATTCCATCTCTGCTGACTAGTACTTCGGTACTCAGTTTTCAGAGGAATATTTCTTTTATTGGGAACCTTAAGTTGGTTCTGAATTGATGTGACATCCTTTCTCAGTTTCTTAGAATCTGATTGGACCTCAGAGACAAACTTTTGCATAATTTCTACATTACTATGCAAAGTTGAGTTGTCCTGGAGAAGATATCGAAGGTCACTCAGTTTGACCTCCTCAACCTTGTCACATCGCCTGCTGAGTGCTCTAACCTTTTTATTACACTTTTTGACAAGTGTATAGAGATCACTCAGGGCATTAACCATTTCATTTCTGAGCAAGGGTAGTGATATTACCTCAGTTGAGTGTTCCTCATCGTCAGATGCAATGGAGGGATCAACATGCTCAGAAACACATGGCTCAGCAAGTTTGTCAGCCATGAAACAAATCTTTGCTGACTCAGTGGCATCAGCTTCTGATGATGAAGACTCATCACTGTCGCTCCAAGTTGCCACCATTGCCTTCTTTCTTTCTTTCCTCAGTGTGGGACAGCTTGACTTGATATGGCCAGTTTGATGACATTCAAAGCATGTAATAGGCTTTGAGCTGTCCTTCTTGTACTTGCTGTCGCTGGACTCAGCTTTGTACTTATCAAACTTCTTGTAAGGCTTCTTAGAATATTTGTCATTCTTTCTGAACAGCCTCTTCATCTTTCTAGTGAACATAGCCATTTCTTCATCGTTTGTTGAGCTTCCATTAGTGGAGTCAACTTTCATGACAAGAGACTTTTGCTTCTTGTCTTCAGACTTCTCCTTCACCTCGAAGTTCTTCATTGATATCTCGTGGGTCAGCAGCGAGCCAATGAGTTCATCATACTTGTAGGTGGTTAAGTCTTGAGCTTCCTCAACAACAGTTTTCTTTGCTTGCCAGCTTTTAGGAAGACTCCTAAAAATATTCTTAACTTGCTCTTCCTCAGTGAAGATCTTTCCAAGTCTCTTGAGCTCGTTGATGATGTTAGTGAACCTTGCGTTCATGTCAGAGATCCCTTCATCGTCATTCATTTCAAACAGCTCGTACAACCTCATGTGCTGGTTGACCTTGGATTCCTTCACCTTGTTGGTTCCTTCATAGGTGACCTCCAGCTTCTTCCAAATCTCTTGCGCTCACTCACAACCTGAAATCTTGTTGTATTCTGCAGCATCTAAAGCACAGTGAAGCATGTTTATAGTCGAAGCATGATTTTGTATCTTCTTGAGATCATCCTCTGTCCATCTAGTCTCAGCTTTGACAATCGTTTGGCCATCAATAGTTTCAACAGGAACAAATGGGCCTTGGACTATAGATAGCCATGCACTCATATTTGTTGCCTGAATGAATTTTTTAATTCTATTCTTCCAAAAGGTATAGTTAGACCCGAAGAATATGTTGAAACACCTTTCCACAAGATTTTGATTTGACAAAATCATCCATGATTAAGAGACAATTAAATTTAAGTGCTTTATTTTAATTGTACTAATCCGTTTGTTCAATGTTGAGTATAAATATAAATATAGATATAAAAGTAAAACAGGACAAAGTCAGCATGAGATGACAGAACAAGCTAGGCGGAATAATACTCAGTATAGAAGTCTCATGATCAAGCTGAGTGGAAACGAACCCAGCATCAAAAGATTGAGGCTTAAAATCAAACAGAGCTAAGTGAGATAGAACTCAGCATGAGAAGCTGTCTTAACAACTGTCTTACGAAGAAGAGCTAACTAAAACATAACTCAACATAGAAGTTGCCAAAGACAATGAACAAAGCTGAGTGAATCCTCAGGACAGCATGAAAGAGTTGCTCGCAAGACGACAAAGATTGCCGACCCTCTGCACCAATAATTGAAACCTTTGAATTACGTAAAAGACACATTCCGAGATGTATGGGTCAATGGATTATTGGTAAAGGACAACTGGCACAAAAAGACAAGTTTGACCTGGCATCTGAAGAAATCAGAGGAAAAGGATTGGCCTGAGAATTCTGAAGCTGACCAGAGGCTGTCTCCTAAAAGAGCCGTTTTAACATTAACGGCTACATCATTTCAAAATGATCCGATCCCAGATTTTCTCCTATATAAGGACAATCAAAATCCCTGGATCATTGCCGATTGACAAAAACAAAAAAGTATAAGAGAGAAAAGATACAAAAGCACTTAGATACAAAAAGAGATCTTACACCCATCTTCCATTCTTTGTGTAAATGCTAGAGTGATTACTTGTAATCTTCTAAAGTGTTCTTTATTTGAAAAGGAACAAGTGTTTATCAATTGTAACATTGAGAGCGCTGTGCTGAGTGTTTGGTTGTAAACATTCAGTAGTAGAGAAATCTAGGTGCTGGGTTGTAGCACTTAGTAGGAGTTGAGTAGACGGATAGAGGAAGGTAGTCTTGCATATTCAACTGCCTTGTAATCGGTTTGTGCTCTACCTGTAAAGAGCTCAGTATTGGATTCTAAAAGCCCGGAGGACTCTGGGGACTGGACGTAGGTGGAGAGGCCGAACCAGGATAAGTGATACTGAGTAATCTCTAACCCTCTCTCAATATATATATTTGCATGTGTTGTGTGAGAAGTTTACTCAACATATAACATTGTTTAAAGCTGACTCTGGGTAATTTCAAGTGCTGAGTTAGAAGCTGACTTCCAAGAGTGTCAATATCTAACTTATAAGTAAAACAGCCTTAGTCAATATCCGGCCAAAGCTGTCTTATAACATATCTGGCCAAGCTGACCAAAAGCTGAGTTGACAAACTCAACAAATTACTAAGTCAGCATATTAATTAAAAGAAAAAAGTTATATTAGTTCCTAACCCCCCCCCCCCCCCTTGAACTAATCACACGGGACCAACAAGTGGTATCAGAGCCTAAGCTCACTACTCAAAGATATAACTATCTTGAGCGGATCCCCATAAATGGCTGAGAACAGCACTCGTTTCCTTCCAGGGAACCAAACAACAGAGATACTCCCTGAGGGATTATCAATCACTAGACCTCCCCTATTCTTTGGGTCCAATTATACATTCTGGAAGAATAGGATGAAGAACTTTATTCAAGCCACAAACATGAGTACATGGCTTGCTATTGTTCAAGGTCCACATATGCCATACAAAACTGTTGACAATGAGAAAATTGTTAAGAGTGAAGCTGAGTGGACAGAGGATGACCTCAAAAAATTACAAAATAATGCTTCGGCTATAAATATGCTTCACTGTGCTTTAGATGCTGCAGAATACAATAAGATTTCAAGTTGTGAGTCAGCACAGGAGATTTGGAAGAAACTGGAAGTAACTTATGAAGGCACAAGCAAGGTTAAGGAGTCTAAAGTCAATCAACATATGAGACTCTACGAGCTGTTTGAGATGAACGAGAATGAAGACATCTCAGAAATGAACTCAAGATTCACAAACATCATAAATGAGCTCAAAAGACTTGGAAAGAACTTCACTGAAGAGGAACAAGTGAAGAAAATCCTGAGAAGTCTGCCTAAGAGCTGACAAGCAAAGAAAACAGCCGTAGAAGAAGCTCAAGACTTGACTACCTACAAATATGATAAGCTGATCGGATCCTTGCTGACCCATGAAATCTCTATGAAAAACTTTGAAGCTAAAGAAAAATCCGAAGATAAGAAGCAGAAATCACTAGTGATGAAAGATGACTCCACAGAAGCTGAGTCAACTGATGATGAGGAAATGGCTATGTTCACTAGAAAGATGAAGAAGCTGTTCAGAAGAAATGACAAAAATGGTAAAAGGCCATTCAGAAGAAGTGACAGGTACAAAGCTGAGTCCAGTGACAAATACAAGAAGGACAGCTCCAAGTCTGTCACTTGCTTTGAGTGCCATCAAACTGGGCATATCAAGTCAAGCTGTCCCAACCTCAAGAAAAAAAAGAAGGGAAGCAAAAAGGCTATGGTAGTAACATGGAGTGATAGTGATGAGTCAACCTCGTCTGAAGCTGATGCAAATGAAACAGCCAACATATGCTTCATGGTTGATGATGCTGACCACTCTCAATCTGAGCAAGCTGACCTCTCTGATGAAACTGACCAGGAGGTACACAACAATGAGGTAAGACCCTTACTCTTGTTTAGAAATGAGATGGTAAATGCTTTGAGTGATTTATATAAGCTGACTAAAAAATGCAACAACAAAATAAAATCACTCAGCAGGTGATGTGACGAGATTGAAGAGGTCAAGCTGAGTGACCTCCGATATCTCCTCCAGGACAACTCAGATTTACATACCAACATGCAAATAATTCATAAGCTTGTCACGGAGGTTCAATCTGAGTCAAAGAAACTTAGAAAGGATGTTACAATCTTACAGAGTCAAATAAAAGGCTCAAAAAGAAATAAACCCCATACTGAGTACGCAAGTACTAGTCAGCATATGCAGTTCACTCAATGTGAATGTTGTGGAAAAAGGGGGCACACAAAAGAGGTGTGTTGGTTCAACAAGCGGATTGTCTAATGTGACTTCTGCAGAAGAAAAGGACATACCACTAAGGTATTTTGGCACGCTCAGCATAACAATGCTGACCACACTCAGTATCACCCTCAAAGGGTAGCTTTCTGTGACTTCTGTGGTAAATCAGGCCACACTATAAAAGTATGTCATCACAAGTTAAAGTATGATTTTGCACCTGTTTACACTAACAAGAAAGGACCCAAAAAGAATTGGGTACCTAAAAATGAATAGTTTAAAATGCAGGTCGGCTTGACATGCGTGGAGAAGTCAAAGCTTTGGTATATAGACAGCGCATGCTCAAGACACATGACAGGTGATGAAACTCAATTCATCACACTAGAACTTAAACGAGGAGGAAGTGTAAGTTTCGGAGACAATAAGAAGGGTAAGATAGTCGGCTCAGGTACTATCGGAGGTAACCCAACTATTGAGTCTGTCTCCTTAGTCAAAGGTCTCAAATACAATCTACTGAGTGTAGCTCAGCTTTGCAAAAGTGGTAGAAAGGTTTATTTGATGATACTAAGTTTCAAATACTCGAGGGAAATACAAATGAATTAATCTTGACTGCTCCTCGTGTAGAAAATGTATACATGCTGAGTCTGGAAAAACAATTTTCTAAAAATATATGCTTAGTGTCTAAAGAGGATAACTCCTGGCTATGGCATAGAAGACTTGGGCATGTCAGCATGGATCTTCTTGCCAAATTAGCTAGATTGCAATTAGTTGAGGGATTACCCAAATTAAAATTTGAAAAAGATCAGTTATGTAGAGCTTGTCAGCAAGGGAAACAAACCAAAAAGTCATTTCAAAGTAAAAATATTGTCTCAACCAAGAG
The DNA here is from genome assembly GCF_963576675.1 of Euphorbia lathyris. NCBI lineage: Eukaryota > Viridiplantae > Streptophyta > Magnoliopsida > Malpighiales > Euphorbiaceae > Euphorbia > Euphorbia lathyris. The sequence continues at coordinate 27,882,443 of NC_088915.1, forward strand.
ACCATTGGAATTACTACACTTGGATCTTTTCGGACCTATCCAGCCACTCAGTTTGGGAGGTAAGAAATTTTCCTTAGTCATTGTAGATGATTTCTCTAGGTATACTTGGATCATCCTCCTGAGTAGCAAAGATGAAACATTTGAGATGTTCACCACACTAATTAAGAAACTTGAAAATGACAAAGACCTAAAAGTAGCTCACATTAGAAGTGACAATGGTGGAGAATTCAAAAACCAACAGTTTGATGAATTCTGTGAAGCCAGTGGTATTGACCACAATTTCTCAGCTCCTAGAACACCTCAACAAAATGGGGTTGTTGAGAGGAAGAATAGAACTATTGTCGAAATTGCTAGAACCATGCTGAGTGAAAATAGGCTTCCAAAGTACTTCTGGGGTGAAGCTGTCCACACAGCATGCTATATACTGAATAGGGCTCTAGTAAGACCTATACTTAAGAAAACCCCATATGAACTTTGGAAAGGACGAAAGCCCAACATTGGGTACTTTCGTGCCTTTGGGTGTAAATGCTTTATACTTAATACAAAGGACAATCTTGCAAAATTTGATGCTAAAGCTGACAAAGCAATCTTCTTAGGGTACTCAACAAACAGCAAAGCATATAGAGTCTATAATAAACGAACTCAGGTTGTAGAAGAGTCTGTCCATGTTGAGTTCGATGAAGCTGACCCTGCAGGAAAGTCAACTCAGCTCACTGAAGATGAACCAAGCTCAGCTTCCGCTGATCAAAATGGAGCCTCTGAATCATCAATACAAGGGCTGACCAAAGGTAAGCAAGAAGTTGAAATTACATTTGCTGACCAGTCTATTCCTGTAGAGATTGTAGAAACACCTATTCCAAACGACTCAACACTACCTAAGGAAATAAAAATCCCAAGAGGACACTCAGAAAAGTCTATTCTTGATGCTTCTAACAATAAGTTGATGACTAGAGATCAGCTTAGGAAGTTCCTCAGCAACGTAGCATTCGTCTCAATGCATGAGCCAAAGAACTTTGCTGATGCTGAGCACGATGAATATTGGATCAATGCTATGCAAGAAGAACTCGATCAATTTACCAGGAATGAGGTATGGGATTTAGTACCTAAACCTAGGAATCAAAAGCCTATAGGAACCAAGTGGGTCTTTAGAAATAAACTAGATGAGCACGGAAACGTAATAAGAAACAAGGCTCGACTTGTAGCCCAAGGCTATAGTCAGCAAGAGGGTATTGACTATGGAGAAACTTTTGCACCAGTTGCTAGGTTAGAAGCAATACGTATATTGTGTGCTTATGCTAGTTTCATGAACTTTAAGTTATACCAAATGGATGTTAAAAGTGCATTTCTTAATGGTTTCATAAACGAAGAGGTATATGTTAATCAACCTCCTGGGTTTGAAGATCCAAAATTTCCAAACCATGTTTATAAACTCAAAAAGGCCGTGTACGGCCTAAAGCAAGCTCCAAGAGCTTGGTATGAGAGGTTGACCAACTTCCTGCTGACCAGGAACTATGTCAGGGGAAAAGCTGACACAACCTTGTTTATTAAGAAAAAGGGTAAACATACCCTACTTGCACAAATATATGTAGATGATATAATATTGGTGCTACTGACGAATCTTTGTGTAAAGAATTTAGCAAACAGATGCAAACTGAGTTCGAAATGTCCATGATGGGTGAACTCAACTTCTTCCTTGGACTTCAAATTAAGCAAGGTAAGAACGGCATCTTCATAAGTCAGTCCAAGTACACCAAAGAAATGTTAAAGAAATTCAGCATGGTGGATTGCAAACCAATATCAACCCCTATGAGTATAGATACTGTCCTATGCAAAGATGAGAAAAGTAAGTCAATAGATAGTAAACTCTATCGAGGTATGATAGGCTCCTTACTTTATCTCACATATAGTAGACCAGATATACAGTACTCAGTATGTTATTGTGCGAGATATCAAGCTGATCCTAGGGAATCTCACCTAACTGTTGTAAAGAGAATTTTTAGATATTTGCAGAGCTCAGTTGATGCAGGATTATGGTATCCAACTTCAAATGACTTCACACTCATTGGATATACTGATGCTGACTATGGACGAGATAAGCTAGAGCGTAAGAGTACTTCGGGAGGATATCATTTCCTTGGAAGCTGTCTAGTATCTTGGTTCAGTAAAAAGCAATCATCTGTAGCCCTGTCTACAACTGAAGCTGAGTACGTAGCTGCTGGAAGCTGTGTTGCTCAAGTCCTATGGATAAAGCAACAGCTCGAGGATTATGGAGTAAAAACTGAGACAATAGAGATCAAATGTGACAACAAGAGTGCCATTGATCTATCCAAAAATCCAATCCAACACAGCAGGATGAAGCATGTCAGCATAAGGCATCACTTCATTAGAGATCACGTACTAAAGGATGAGATCAAACTGACCTATGTGCCAACTAATGAACAGCTTGCAGATATCTTCACTAAGCCCCTGGCACGTGAACAATTCAACATACTAAGGGAAGCCATCGGTATGTCTAACCCCCTTCAATAATTCTATGTAAAAAAAATTGAATGTTGTGAAATTGCCATGCTGAGTAAATTCAAAAATTAGTAACTTCTACTTACTAAGCTTGAAACGTAGAAAATCACTCTATACTGAGCAAATATACATGTTGAGTGATCATCCTGAGTAGGTACATATGCTGAGTAATAACCTTGTACTGAGTAGATATACAAACTGTGTTATTATCTTATGCTGAGTTACTAAGAAATAAAAATTCATCTAAGTAAAATTAGGCACTCAATATCACAAATGCTTCAAATTCTAGCAAAGCTGAGTTAAAACCCACTTGCACCATTAAACGCTAACACGTGTAATAAATAGCACCTAGGATAACTCAAGCAATAATGGGAAAACCCATGCGCCGAATGTGTCATAAATGACAGAATCTCTGTCAATTGAACGTCCCAAGGTGAAACGGCTAGTTCAACGAATAAGATCGATTTCAATCTCTTTAAATAGTGGAAGATTTCCCATTTAATCCTCTTTACGCTTGAATCTTTTGGCATTCGAACCTGTCTCTCTCTCTAAAATTCAAAATTCCTAAGAATCTCTGAGAAAGAAAATGTCGAACCCTCAAAATGTATCTGGTGGTGATTCCGGCAAACATCACACTGATGAAAATCCCAAATCCCCTGTTCTTAACAAAAACCCTCAAGCTGACCCAGCAAGCTCCTCGAAACAACAGCAACCCAAGGCTAGAATCATGGTAAAGGTTTACAAGAAAGTCAACAATCTCGAAGTCCTAAAATGCCGGTGGTTTTCTCCTAGCTTCATCACCGCCGAGAAACCATTCTGCGAGTGGATCGAGAAAAACGGTTGGGCAGGCCTTTTCTCTCTCCCCGGAACTACCTATCCTCGCCTGGTTAGGGAATTTTACTCCAGTCTGTTTGTGGATGAAGATGATGCAGACTACCTGGTAACCCATGTCAAGGGCCACAAGATAACAATCACACCATCCTACTTGGCAACCCTGCTAAATCTACTAGAAGAAGGGACTGAGTTTAGAACAACAAAGGAAAAGCTTGATCATGTCAAGGGATTCTGCAAACCCAAAAACCACAAAGGAGAGATACCCAGTACCTGTATGGGACAAAACCAGAAGATGACACACTACATACTGACCAACTTCATCTTCCCTAAACTTAGCTCAGCCTCGTCGGCCTCCAACTTCGAGCAGTGCTTTATATGGCACATGTTGACCTATAGCCCACTCAATATGCATGTGTTTCTGGTTGGTGCACTTCAACATGGAGGTAAGAAACTTAGACTAGGTTCTCTAATCACCAAAATCCTTGAAGATCACAAAATCGAGACAATCACTGAGACTAAGAGTTTGGGAACAGAAATAACCGCGGCTCTGCTATTTGGGTTGTTATTCAACCAACCTTTAAAGGGAGTTGAAGATACTGAGGCAGATGAGGAAGAAAATGATGCTGAATAAAGAGTCAAAACTGTTCAAGAAGTAGAAGCTGTGCAAGAAGCAAGTGATGCTGAGCCTGAAGTTGAACCTAAGAAAGGGAAGGAAATCCATGCTGAGTCACCAAAGGCAAAGAAGAAGAGGAAAGCACATGAAACATGCACAAAGGACATCTCTGCCGTCCCAAAGAAGAAGCGGGCCATGGCTAAGAGCAAAATCATTGATGCTGACCAGCCTCAGGCTACACCTAGGTCAGTAGAGAAAAGAAAAGGGCAAGCTGAACCCGAAGACGAAAGTGATGACACCCCAGAACAACCTCTAAAGAAGAAGCGTCGAAGTTCTGGCTTGAATATTGTTGAAGATGATCCTATTGATTGGGTTGTGCCACCCAAGTCACACTACGCTCAAGGTCTTGGAATTGACTTAGAGAAAACTCCAGTTGAGTAAACATAAGAAGAGGAAGAACAGCGACAGGATGTCAATCAGCCTGATGTTGAGGAAGAAGTTCATACTGAGTCAGATGATGTTGAGCAACATCACGCGAAAGATACTGAACAAGAAAGAGATGATCAGCAAGGGGAGAGGCTTCCACAACATGAAAGTCCAGATGACATCCAAGCTGACCCGTCTCCTCCTAAAGCTAAGTCATTCAAAAGGCTCAAGAAGAAGGCTTTCAAGGGACCAGTTATTGATCTACTCATAGATTCTCCGCCTTTGGACCCAATCACCGATATGTCTGATATTCAGTTGCAATACTTCTCCCACACCGTAGAATCTCCTCCTAAAGCACCGACCAACAATCAAGCCTCTGTTACTCATATTGTGGAACAAGCCAAGACTCCAGAGGATCCAAAATCAGCCGAGCAAGAACTCGAAGTCACAGCTACTAAAAAAGGAGACCAAACCATAAATCCACCTGCTCAAATTCCACCTCATGAAGAACACTCAGCTCCTGGTACTGAATTACCTCAAGGACCAACTGTTGATCACTCAACTTAAGCTGACAAGCAGCCAACTCCACCACCATCCAGCTCAACTTCCATACTTGCTTCTGAGACAAATCCAACTGGTCAATTTGCCTATCTTAGTGCAACTCAATCTGGCCGTCGCATCGTAGAAACTGCTCAATCCCTTCTCCAGGAGTTCACCACTTCTGATGCTGCTAGGTCTGCTCATCCTGAGTCATCTAACATCTCATCCATCGCTCAACTTCTTAATGAAATCAAGGGGCTCAAGGACCTTATAAGTGTTATGACATCGGTTCAAACACAGCAACCCAAGCAAGACCAAATTGTGAAGCTGACCGAGCTGCTACTTCTCATGGTCAATCACATGGATTCACTTGAAGGAAAAATCAACACTCTCTCTGTGGTCAATCCAGGATATGTCACTCCAGCTGAGTTAGCCCAACACTTTGCTAAGCTGACTGCAGAGCTGACCCATCTACGGTCTACGAAAAATCCTGAATCTGCCACATCTGCTGAGTTACAACAATGCTTTGCCAAGCTGACTGCTGATCTTACTTGTACACGTGAGTTAGTTTCTTCTTCTTCTCAGTGTACAATTGACCAACTGAGTGAAGCGGTAAGTCTACTCAACGTAAACAAAGCACAGATGGATGTTGACCCCATCACTCATGAAACCCTTCTGAGCTTCTCACAAACCATCCTTCGCTCAGTACGCTACACAAATGCTGAACGACAATTCTACGACTCAGCTCTGCTCAAGATGTACCATCAATCCTTTGCTCAGCTCACTGCATCCATCTCTTGGATCAGCAAATCTCATGAATGTATCATCAGCATGCTGAGCAGCTCCTTACGGGTCCCTCAAACTGTTCAAGATGACTGTGTTCCAGTTATTGATGGCTTAAGTGAGAGTACAAGAAGGTTGAAGCGTTATTCAAACGCTCTGTCTGGAGCTGCTAGAAATGATACGTTCATTCCTCCTCCCTCCGATGATGGCAAAACGGGGGAGAAAAGCCAAGATGGAACTCAACACGCCGGTGGTTCATCAGGAAGTAAAGACAAAGGAAAAGGCAAGTATGTTGAGGCCAGTCTGAAGAAGAAGAAGTAGTCTAGTTTAAAATTTGTGCTTAGTCTAGTTTAAAATTTGTGCTTAATTATTTGTGTCTCATATCAAGTACATTTATGGCAAGCATCACTTTATCCAACCTGTCTTAAATACCATGCTTAGTAGATATACTGATCTGTCCAAATTGAACAAACAAATCATAATGAAACATACTCAGTATACATCTTCACACATAAGTAAACTGAAGTAATAAAATGTTTCTAAAAATGATCATTTCTGAAAAAACTGACCTAGTAGATCTCAGAAGGTCTAGGATTGAACCTAGTCAGTACAAGCATCTTTTCTTGGAAAATTTAGAGTTAAGTTAATAGATGCAACCCTTACGGGGGAGCAATTTCAGAAATATGTAAAATAAATCAATCATGGGAATTTCAAAACTGAGTTCCATAATTATGCATTTAGCCAACATCAAAATGGGGGAGTTTGTTGAAACACATTTCCACAAGATTTTGATTTGACAAAATCATCTATGATTAAGAGACAATTAAATTTAAGTGCTTTATTTTAATTGTACTAATCCGTTTGTTCAATGTTGAGTATAAATATAAATATAGATATAAAAGTAAAACAGGATAAAGTCAGCATGAGATGACAGAACAAGCTAAGCGGAATAATACTCAGTATAGAAGTCTCATGATCAAGCTGAGTGGAAACGAACCCAGCATCAAAAGATTGAGGCTTAAAATCAAACAGAGCTAAGTGAGATAGAACTCAGCATGAGAAGCCGTCTTAACAACTGTCTTACGAAGAAGAGCTAACTAAAACATAACTCAGCATAGAAGTTGCCAAAGACAATGAACAAAGCTGAGTGAATCCTCAGGACAACATGAAAGAGTTGCTCGCAAGACGACAAAGATTGCCGACCCTCTGCACCAATAATTGAAACCTTTGAATTACGTAAAAGACACATTCCGAGATGTATGGGTCAATGGATTATTGGTAAAGGACAACTGGCACAAAAAGACAAGTTTGACCTGGCATCTGAAGAAATCAGAGGAAAAGGATTGGATATTATTTTGGGTATTGATATTATTTTTGGTATTGATATTGGGATGTACATTTGGGTGGGTTAATTTCCATATAGTTATTATGTAAAAAACTATTTTGGGGTTAAATGTTATTTTCTTATTTATGAACCTTGTTCATTCTTTTTTTTATATTTGTTTTATTAAAATAAAAGTGTATTATATCTAGTATTATTTTCATTACTATTTTTACCTATTAATAATCATAATAGATATATCTTCTCTTTACCTCGTTCTTAATTTATAGGTATAATTACCATTTTTGCTAAAAATGTATATATATGTATATATTCATTCTTTTCCTTTTGACATCTATATGTATATATTTCAAATGTTTTGGGTTGGGTGAATTTGGATTTAATTTATTAATGGTTGTCATTATATTCAAATGAAGGATAATTGAGTGAAAAAGGGAAAATAAAAGACAAAAAGAGATTTCAAGTTATTTGTTTAAATTAAAGCTTTTCTAGATATTCCTAAAAGTGTAAATAAGGTTTTTTTTTTGTCATTTTAAACCGTTTCCAAAATATCACGTTTTAAAACCTTAATTTGTTCCAACGACGGATTAAGCGAGCCTTGTAATTAAAATCGTTTTCCTTATAAATAATAGAGTTTTGAATCGTTTTCCCAATTAAACGGTTTTGTACAAAAATAAATGGACTTGTATGAGTAATCACGTTTTTTTGGTTAAAACTTTTTTTGTTCAACGTTTTCAAACGCTCGAGTCGTTCCAACGGCGATTCGAGTGAACATCATGTAAATTAACGGGGTTTTGAAACGCTCCTAAATCGTTCCAACGACGATTAAGGTACGAACCATGTAAATAAACTCGTTTTGGGAATGAGATTAGCTTAGAGTTAGTGTATAGTTCAAGGCATAAATCACATTGTAAATAAATCAATTCTTTCTTCTATCCCCCCCTCTCTCCTATATATTTTAAATTATGCAAAATGGGTGATTCTTTACTAAAATGGCTTTCACTGACATGCTCAAAATGGTTTTCAAAGCGAGAAAGAAAAGGTTTCAAATGAATTTTAAACTTAAAGAAATATGCGATTAGTCTGTTATCGCCTAACACGCTGAGTAGGAGGCCGGTGGTTCATGACCGGGCGATGTCGGGATGCCTAGTAGCCTTTCTCCGAAAAGGAGCTAGCCTTCTCGGCTCGTACCTAAGTTTTCCGAACCCTCACCGGTCTCCCGCAAGGGATCGGTGTTCATTTTTCCATTCGTGGGTGGCGACTCTTCCATACTCCGAGCTCCGATCCTGCCGAGCAGCTTGATTCCACGATTGGTTGCTTTCGGCGCCAATCACCGCTTACGTCGTCATGAGGTGTCCACCCTCTGGTCCGCCCGGGCGAGGCCGTTCGGCACCTTGTCTAACAAGTGGCGACTCTGCTGGGGAAGCGAGAAATTTGATTCCGGAAGGCGTGTATTAAGCCCTTAACGGGGACGGATCGTATTATTTCTTTTCGTATGCATTCATAAGCATTATTGCAAACCTTTTGGGTAATTTCCGCGAAACCTCTAGCGAGAGTCCATTCGTTGCTCGAAAGAGGCTAGTGTAAGTTCCCCCTTATAGTAAGGCGCCAAAGGGTCCCCATGCATTCGTTAGGGGCAAATTTGTGCGGTCCTGTGAGGTCCCGCGATCAGCCGTGTCAGCATATAGTAGCCTTAGAAGTTGTCATAGGATTACCCGTTACTATTTTTGGTGTGATGAATGAATCAGTTCGTGTTTTCAAATTGCCATGATACGTGTCTAAATCCTAAAATATATAAAGAAAATAAAACGATACGTTAATATATACTCTTAAACCGATATACAAACTACCCCAAAACATCGAAATGATTCGAATTAAAGACGACTTAGTCATCTCGTATGAATGAACTTGTGCGACCCGCCTGGTCCCTTTTCGTGTCCCGAAGAAGGCACATGTTCAGGAAATACGTTGTGACGTAAGCACGTATTAATACGAATCGGTTTTGGTATTAAGGATAGTTATATCTCGATTCAAAAGACTATATTAACAGTAGCCGTTATTCACATTCTTTAAATACGTTGGGATGAAACGAGATTTTGACGAAACGAAAACGAAGAACATTTCTGTTTTGAACGACCCCGTTGTAACGTAAAGAGTTTTTGCAAACATGGCCCATCCCTTCCGAATAAAAAAATGAACTCTTAATTTATGCCTTGCGTTGTTCTAAAGAGAACTGGACGTATCCGCAAAAAGTGGCTAAGAAAATAAAAGAAAAGCAAAAATAAACAAACGACCAAAATCATTCCGTATCTACGATATATATCCATCCCGAGAGTAGTTAAAGAAAATGAACCAATGCCGTTAAATACATGCCTCGAGCCGCTATATACGCCGTTTAAAATCGTAAAGCCGAATTAAGCTAAAACCGTATAATTGTGCCATATGGACGAGACTGTGGGTTTGATTAATGGCTCGATCATTTCGAACGTTACCAAAACTACAAGAAGTATGGCTCGATCTGCATGTTTGCTTGACTCGTGCCTAACTGAAAAAGAACGATAATATCCCTGCTTCGAATAAGCATGCGATTCAACGAAAAGTTGATTTTCTATAACCACGCTAGGGCGATATATCCCGTAGATTGGAAGGAATAAAAACTTGTTAATAGCCGAAGGATTACCGTGCGCTCAAATAAGACTCGCCGTCTTTTTACGTAGCCAAAACGAGCAAACGGATTCTTAACGCTAAAAACAAACACGTTACGCGATGAGTCCGTTCCTTAAAATAAAAAGTGCTTACATCACTAAATAAACACGTGGTTACGTCTCTCGATAGATCCAAAAAGATCTCGTTGTAATCCAAAAATCGAGACACGAACCCACGCGAATAAAGGGAATAAGTCATTGTCAATAACGAACGATTGAACTAGAAGAATAACTCGTACCGCGTCTAAATCCGAGATACGCTCGAAAGGGAATCAAAACCCGAACGAATGCGTCTCGCGAAATAACAAAAGACGAGTTATTCGAAAGAACAATCCATTTGGTCGATATCTTAGTCACTGAACGTTGATATGTCAAAACGAACTGTATTGTCTGATGGATGATTTACTTTTCCGCAATAATCGACGGCGTCATGCGTCCCCTGGACCGCAATATGAGCCCCAAACCAAAATCCTAAGAAAGAGGCTTGGACCATCGAGTGTGTGGAGGAATAAGGGTGGAAGAGAGATGATGTGATACGTGTATTTAGACTAACGTTTGTTTGTCTTATCTTATATATCCGAAAATAATAAACGCACACACCACGACTCATGCATATAAATCATGCATACATACTGAAATGAGGGTTGCTTACGCAGACGTCACCATTAAGAAATCTTGGTACCGCAAGAGTAGCCGGCTAGTCAGGCAGTTTGATCGGTTACAGATCGTCAGTTCCGAATCAGCAGTTGTGGCGTCCGAACCATCATTGTCCAAATCAGCTCAGTCTTCGGTCAGTATGTCTACGCCAGATGAGAGAATATCAGGGTTAGAAAGAGTGGTAAACAACATCAACGATCAGTTAACCACAATTTTAGTCCAGCTGGATGGGCTTGCAATTAAGAGTGACAGGAGTAGCAGTAAACCAGCTGAGAACATTGTGAGCACGGGTCCCCATTTTGGAGATAACTATCAGGATTGCGTAACAAGCAGTTTGGGGAAGAGAAAGCAAAGGGAAGAGGAATGGAAGCAGCACATCACTCACGAAGTGCATGATCTACGTGGGGTAAGCTCTGGAGGTCAAGACTTTTATAATCTGAAGAACTATTCATCGGCAACTGCTTTGCCTTTGAAGTTCCGGCTTCCTGTTATGAAGAAGTTTGATGGAACTGGGGATCCTACCGCCCATATGAACCAATATGTGGCAGCAATGAAGCACACAATTCTGACTGAGGAACAGATCTTAGGGCTGTTCAGTGCTTATCTGGAGGGGGGTGCCCTCGTGTGGTTTCATGCGTTGCCGCTGGTGACAAAGAGGGATTGGAAGGAGTTAGCAAAGTCATTCATCGCCCAATATAGCTTCAACACTATGTTTGAGGTTACTTTGAGGGAGCTAGAGAGCACCAAGCAGCAGGCTGGGGAGTCTTTGTCCGACTTTGTGAGTAGGTGGAGAGCTAAGGCGACAATTATGAAACAGAAGCCGTCGGAGCAGGATCAGATCCGGGTGGTAATCGGTAATACTTTGTCGTATGTTAGGAATGAGCTACGGTGTATGCCTTTCACCGATTTTAATCAGATGTATGGCTACGCTTTGACAGTTGGGGGGGATGGAGAGATGAAAAGAGCTTATACTAAATGGACGAAGTTGGGGTATAGTACCGGAGGGCCAAGTGCTAATATAGAACCTACCGCAGTGAAAGTGCTTGAACTTAACGCTATCGGGAAAAGGCAGTTCGCCCAATTTGATCTGACCTATGCAAAAGTTTTCGAGCGATTGCAGAAAAAGGAGTTGCTGAAAGCCCTTACTCCCAAGAACAAGACAGGACCCACACCACGGATGATAACCAGGGGGTATTGCGAGTTCCATAGTAACTACGGGCACACCATTGAAAATTGTGAGAGGCTAAAGCATGAGATCCAGGATCTGATTGATAAAAAGAAAATAGTCGACCCATCATTAGCAAGCCCTCCCCCTAAGCGCAATCCATCGCCTAGTCATGGGGTGAGCGCAATCGGATCTGGGATGGAGGAGAGCTTTGTGGTGGAATCATTCTATGAATTTAAGGAAGAGCTTTTGAGTTCCGAAGACAAGTTAAATGTGGGAAATGGATTGCATGTATCTGTCTTAAAAGAGGGAATAACAGAGGAAGTGATAAATGATGAAGGAAAATCCGAAGAGGTGTCATCTCAGAGGGCCAGGCCCGTGTTGAGTTTGTTTAGTGGGGTAGAAGATCCCGAAGCCCATTTGTTCGGGTATGTGTGTGCTATGTTTAGAGAGCCATATGAGGTAGAAGATGTCGCTCCGTGGTTCTATCTATCGCTAGTGGGTGAACCTTTGAGGTGGTTTCAGTTGCTACTTGAATCGACTAAGCATGATTGGTCGCTGATGGCAAGCTTGTTTTTGATGAAGTATAGAAAGACCAAAGCACAGGTGGTGAAACATAGCGCGATGCAAATTGGGCCTATCAAACGCGTGTTTCCAGCTGTCAGCAAGTATAGTGAAGATAAGGACCCAATGGAGCACCTACGTTTTTATCTGTCCGCTATGGGTCCCCTCGGCTTCAAAGAGGAAGAAATTACGAGTTTGTTTTGCAACTCGTTGGCAGGAGGGTCACTGGTGTGGTATATATCTCTTTCGATGAATGTTAAGGTGAATTGGGTTGAAATGACTAAGAGGTTCATCAAGAAATACACCGCATGGGGACATCCAGAGGAAGTTCCTGAGTCACCCGAGGAGGAGACACCTGAGGCGGTATTAACTATGGCTAAGTACAAGGGAAATAAGAACCCCATTAATCACATAAACCATTTCCGTGCTCATATGTATGATGCAGGACTCTATCGAAGTAAGTTGATTCAGCATTTCCCAAAGACACTCACAGGGGAAGCTTTGATGTGGCATCGAATGCTCTTAGGGAAGACAAAAGGGGATTGGGGATCCCTCATGGAAGCCTTTGTGCGGAAATATGAGACATACATTCTGTGGATGGGGTCGTTGGAAGATTTAGAAATGATCAAGCAGTTTCCCGAGGAAGCATTCGTGGATTACGCAAGAAGGTGGAGGTTCAAGTATGCTTCATGTCAGGTCACTCTGAGCGATCAAGAGCAACTTATGTGCATTCAAAAGGGTGCTATCCCGCTTGTGGCAAAGAGGTTGAGCAGGGTGTTCTTGAAGGATTATGACGAGCTTGTAGGCTGGGCTCGGTATGGATCATCGAACCCTTCCTACGTAAATCCGAACGTCCCTCACGTGATGGATCTGATGGTCGTAGATATTTGGGGAAGTTCCCTGGACGAGGAAGGTATCAATCAAAGAGTTCCAATCAATGTCTGGGAAAATTCCGATGATGAGATGGAAATTGCTGTAATGACGAAGTCGGGCCGAGTCGCTGAGGGAAAGATTATGCCAGGCTTCGAGATCTTCAATGATGTTACCGACTGGGGCAAAGGAAAGGCAAACTGATTCATAGAGGAGATCATGATGCTTGACCTGAATGCTGAGGAGCAAGCCATTACTACTGAGGCAACCGTGGGAGCCGTGGATGAACTAAGAACCTCCAAGTTTCATAAGAACCCAAAGAACCTCGATGACGACAACTAGATTACCGCTTTGTTTGAATCTGATGATGTACTCACCAATACTATCAATGAAATGAATTCTGATTTTGCTTACTTGCTTAATGTTGATTCTGATCATTCCATGCATTCTCATTCATATAACATGCCTACATTTGAAATCAATGCAATAGAAATGTCAACTTTAAATCTTGGCACGGATGAAAATCCTAAACTTATACAAATTGCTCAAGAATTAACTATTGAAGAGAGGAAAGAATTTGAGAGAATAATTAAAAATACAAAATAGTGTTTGCTTGGACGTACGAAGACATGCCAGGAATTGATAAATCCATCGTAGCTCACCGTATTCCAACATACCCCGATGCTAATCCCGTAAAGCAAAAGCTCCGATGCATGAGGCCAGAATGGGCAGATAAGATCAGAGAGGAGGTGAAGAATCAGTTAGAGGCAAGCTTTATCGAAGTAATTGACTATCCTCCTTGGGTGGCAAATGTAGTGCCAATCGCAAAGAAAGACGGTAAAGTGAGAATGTGCGTCGATTACAGAGATCTCAACAAGGCTTGCCCCAAAGATGAATTCGCGTTGCCTCACATCGATGTATTGATTGACAGTGCGGCATCCAGCGTCCTGCACACTAATGTGGATGGTTTCATGGGGGACATGCAGGTTCAGATGGCGGAGAAGCATAAAGCGAAACCTCGTTCACTACTGAGTGGGGGACGTACTGTTATAGAGTTAGGCCGTTTGGTTTGAAAAACGCCGGGGCAACTTATCAATGAATGGCTACGGTACTGTTCCACGATATGATACACAAAGAGATGGAGGCCTATGTGGATGATATAATGGTCAAGTCAGATACAAGAGAAAGGCATTTCGTGACACATGAGAAATTTTTGGCCCAAATTGAGGAATTCAAGCTAAGGTTGAACCCGAAGAAATGCTTCTTTGGTGTTTCATCGGGGAAAACCCTAGGCTATGTGATCAGTAACAAGGGGATAGAAGTGGATCCCGATAAAGTGAAGGCCATACAGGAAATGCCAGCACCGAAAAATGAGAAAGAAGTAAGAGGATTCCTGGGGCAGGTTCAGTATATCAGTCGGTTCATAGCACGACTCACCATAATCTGCGAACCAATATTTAAGCTGTTACGGAAAGATCAACCCACGGTTTGGAACGATGAGTGCCAGCAAGCATTGGAAAGCGTCCAGACCTATTTGGCTAATCCACTAGTTTTGAGACCACCCAAACTCAGAAAACCACTTCTCCTATATGTAGCGATCGAGGAGCGATCCATTGGAGCAATGTTGGCCCAGGAAGGGGACACTAGTGTAGAGCATGCAATGTATTATCTGAGTAAGAGGTTCCTGGAATACGAGCTTAAGTATAATATGATCGAAAAGATGTGCGTGACAGTAGTATGGCTAACGAAGAAGCTGCGACACTATTTTCAGTCTTACAAAGTGATCATTATTTCCCGGATGGATCCCGTGAAGTATCTGTACCGAACTCCATCCTTAACCGGGAAGCTGGCCCGATGGTTGTTGTTATTATCAGAGTTCGACATCGAATATATGACGAAGAAGGTTATTAAGGGGAGAGCCGTAGTAGAATTTCTGGCCAATCAGCCTCTGAACGCAGAAGAGGAGGAGATAAATTATGATTTCCCCGATGAGCACTTGAGCGCCATAGAGGTTATACCGTGGAAAATGTTCTTCGACGTCGCAGACTCGCAGTTAATTTAAGTGGAGCAAGGGTAGGAATGTTACTTATTTCGCCAGAAGGAGAAAGGATCCCAATGGCAAAGAAGTTATCGTTCCCTCTCACTAATAATACGGCCGAGTATGAAGCGTGCGTCTACGGGTTAGAGTCTTTAGCAGCATTGGGAGCATTGTACGTTGAAATCTGGGGCGACTCAAAGCTGATTATCAAACAAGCACAAGGAAACTGGGAAGTAAGGGAAGAAAGGTTGCGCCCATACCTAGACCAGCTGGAGGGGTTGGCACAGAGATTCAGCGAGTGCCGCTTTTATCACATTCCCTGAGCACAGAACCAAGCAGCGGATGCTTTGGCCACCTTGGTGTCGGTGTGGGATAATCCACGGAATCTTGCCTCAAAGCCTTTGGTGTTAAAAAGGTCCCACAAACCGTGCTATGAAGATGTAATGTTGTTAGGAGTAGACGAGAAGCCTTGGTACTTCGACATTGTGAATTTCATGAAAAACGGGACTTATCCAGCAGAATCAGAACTTAGGGATCAGGCTGTGATCAGGAGGTTAGCTCATCAGTTCGTCATCCACAATGATTTGGTTTACAAAAGGCACACTGATGGATTACAATTGAGATGCTTGGACGAGGGAGAAGCCCGTGAGGCAATGGAGTCGGTACACTCAGGAATTTGTGGAGCCAATATGGGAGGAGCAGTATTAGCAAAGAAAATCGTAAGGCAATGCTTCTATTGGCTCACCATGGAAAGAGATTGAAACGAATATATGAAGAAATGCCATGGTTGTCAAATCAACGGGGATTATAACCACCTTCCAGCTATGGAACTACACATGTCGGCATCCGTTTGGCCGTTTGCAGCTTGGGGCATCGATATCGTCAGCGAGGTAAGGCTTAATGCATCTAATGGACACAAGTTCATCGCAGTTGCCATTAATTACCGCACCAAGTGGGTAGAGGCAGAATCGTTTAGTAAGCTGGGATCAAAGCAGATGAGGAAGTTTATTGAAAAGCATCTAATCACCAGGTTCAGGGTGCCTCACCACATGATCACGGATAATGGGATCCAGTTTCAAGGGGAAGTGAAAAGTCTCTTCCAAGAGTACGGTATTGAGTAGGGCTGCACAAAACTAACCGGAAAATCGAAAAACCGATTTTCGAAACCGAAACCAAACCGAAAAATAGGTTAACCGTAACCAATGGACTAGTTTATGGTTTTTATTTTAAAAACCGATGGTTAACCGAAACCGAAAAATAAACCGATTATGTATTAATACACATAAAACTAGTATAAATATGTGTAGAAATTTAATTATCAGTCTATAAATATACATATTTATATTTAATTTTTAAGTTAAAAATATCAAAATAATTTAAAACTTATTTGTTTTGGTAATTTTGTTAATTAAATTTGGAGTTACATATTTTTATTTAATATTTAAGTAATTATATATTTATTTTAAAGTGAATAATTAAAGATGTAAAGTGATATTTGCTATGAAAAGTCACTAATGGTTAACCGATCGAAATATAGGTTAACCGACCGAAGTTTATATTAACCGAAATATGGTTAACCGAATTAAATGGACTGGTTAATGGTTTTTGTTAATGGACTGGTTAACCGACCATGTGCACCCCTAGTATTGAGCATCATAGATCGTCTCCATATCGCCCACAAGCTAACGGGGCAGTATAAGCGGCCAATAAGAACCTTAAGAGGATTCTCGTAAAGACAGTAGCATCGCATCGGAATTGGCACGAGTAGCTTCCGATCGCTTTATGGGCTTATCGCACGATGGTTAGAGCGTCAACTGGGGCAACGCCGTTCTCCTTAGTATATGGGGCAGAAGCGGTCCTGCCTATTGAGGTTGAGAAGCGATCGCTGAGGATCACGGTAGAAGTAGAGATTCCTAAAGCGGAATGGGTGAAGAAGCGTTATGAACAGCTGGCATTGGTAGACGAGAAGGGGATGGAGGCCCTTTACCACATACAGCTATATCAAAGGAGGATGGCCCGGGCTTTCAACGAAATGGTTAAGGTCAGTCCTATCAAAGAAGGAGACATGGTGCTGAAATAGATCCGAATGACGCGCACCGACCCTAGGGGCAAGTTTAGGCCAAATTGGGAAGGACCGTTTCTCGTGAAGAAGATCCTAAGCAAAGGGGCGGTGAAACTAACCACGATGGACGGTATTGAGTTCTCCGAACCTACCAATCTGGATAGGCTTAAGAAATACTTTTCGTAAAAAAAAAAAGAAAAAAGAAATAAAAATTCCCGATAGGTTGAAAACCTGCAAAGGGCGATCTATGCAACAATAAGGGACATCCCAATGAGTGAAAACCCAAGAGGGCGCTCATTTGAAAATTTCGGATAATAAAAGGAGAGTTGAAAAATCGTTGGGACCTGAAAACCGAAAAAAGGCGGGTCCTGGTAACAGTAGTTATATCTTGAGCAATTATGGAAATAATGTGTAAGTGGCTAAGTATTTCTGTTGCTTGTAAATAAATAAAGGCATGAATATATTCGAATAGAATGTTTGAAATGATTATGATCGACTGAATGCATGGTATTACAAGTCATGAGTTATACATTTCTTTTCCCCCACCACCAAATAAAAAGCCTACACAAACATCTTTTTCACATATACCCACTATACATCATGGTAGTACTAATAAAGCCGTAAACCAAAACAACGACGGGACTATCAAGGAGGAGGAACCCCAAAGTCCCAAAAGCCCTCAAGCGAATCAAAGCCTCTGAAGTAAGGTGCCCACTCCTCGGCTAAGGCCTCCTCGGCAACCCGATGACCCTTTACCGCAATCCGTAAACTCTCCTCAGTAGCTCGCTGGACCTCTATATCCACACAGCTCCTCTCCTCAGTTGCCCGGCCTCGCTCCTCCCAGCTGGAGCACTCATCCTCCATCTCTCGATAACGATGTATGATCTGAGCGTCATCATTCCGTAGTGACTCTCCTCGCCCGGCCGCCACGCCCTCCTGTAATCTTCGACCCATAGAATGGAGGCCTCCCTGTAAAGAAAAATAGGAGGGAAGCAATGTAAAAAAGGAGAAGGAAAAAAAAAGAGAAAATATATATACATTCATTCATAATCATGTGCATACATATCACTACACTAGGTTATACAATACTCACCAGATGATGGGCATGACTTAAGTCAAGCCGCGCGCAGGAATACTTGGATAGCTCCACGAAATTTGTGCAGGTCTAGGCAGGCTTCGATAGGCAAATTAGGATTCGATCTATGGGCATAGGCCCCGCTATGGACTGCGGTCTACGGCATTATCAATGGGCACAAGCCCCGCTACGGACTGCGGTCTATGGCATCATCAATGGGCACAGGCCCTGCTACGGACTGCGGTCTACGGCATTATCAATGAGCACAGGCCCCGCTACGGACTGCGGTCTATGGCATTATCAATGGGCACAGGCCCCGCTACGGACTGCGGTCTACGACATTATCAATGGGCACAGGCCCCGCTACGGACTCCAGTCTACGGCATGAAGCGACTGCAGTCACAAACTCTCGGACGAGTGATAAAGCCCAAATATCAAAGCGACTGCGGTCAAAACCTCTTGGACGAGGTCTCAATTCCAACTCTCGGACGAGTGATAAAGCCCAGCTATCATCAACGAAGAGCACCTGCGATCGATGTAGAGATTAAGGTCGAACGGTTAATTTGGAGATATGCGAAACAAGCAAACGCCTGCGATCGATGTATAGATTAGGGTCAGATGTTCGATTTGGAGATCTGCAATACAAGGAAACGCCTGCGATCGATGTAGAGATTAGGGTCGAACGATGGATTTGGAGATATGCAAACGAAAGGACGCCTGCGATCGATGTATAGATTAGGGTCAGATGTTCGATTTGGAGGTCTGCAATACATGAAAATGCCTGCGATCGATGTAGAGATTAGGGTCGAACGATGGATGTGGAGATACGCAAACGAAAGGACGCCTGCGATCGATGTGGAGATTAGGGTTGAATGATTAATTTCAAAACGAAAGAGTACCTGCGGTCGAGATAAAGACTAGGGTCGCTAGAAAAAGCAACTTTACCTGCGGTCGAGATAAAGACTAGGGTCGCTAGAAAAAGCCATTTACCTGCGGTCGATTTAGACTAGGGTCGCTAGAAAAAGCTATTTACCTGCGGTCGATTTAGACTAGGGTCGCTAGAAAAAGCCATTTACCTGCGGTCGATTTAGACTAGGGTTGCTAGAAAGAGCCATTTTACCTGTGGTCGATTTAGAGACTAGGGGCCCCAGAAGGAGCGTTCGCCGGCAGCCGATTCAGAGGCAAGGACAGGACAGCCAAAGTGAAGATTGAAGACAAGATAGGAACTTGCGACATGGAGATCAGGTATTTCTCCTCCCACTCTATAGGTGTCTTTTACTTTAATATATTTCGCATTGCATGTGTTGAATTCACGAAAAGAGGTTTTCGAAAAAGCACACACGTCACTGCCAAAAATAGAAAGTAGGGGCAACTGTAGACACCGGGGTCGGAGAACCGATGAAGAAAAATTACAAAAAAGGATCCAAATCAGTCGATTAAAGTAAACTAGGAGTCAATAAAAATATTAAGTAAAAACGTTGTTCAAAGGAACCGTGGAGGCCGGCTTGATTGAATTCGGAAATTAAATCAAGCGACGGGCGAATCGGTTCCGCGAATGAAATCTTAAATCGTCTCGCTGAGTTCGGAGTATTTCGTGTCATTTTCTTATTAATAAAATTTCGGGTCAATAAGGGTTTTGTTTTAAAACTCGAAAAATAAAAAGAGAGTTTTGTAAAAAGACCAATTTTATAAAAGCTAATTTTATAAAATCGGTTTTGGGTAAAAATATTTTTGATAAAAATCATTTTTTTAGTTTTGGTTATTTTAAGTGTATTTTATTTATTTAGTTATTTATTTTTATATAAATGCGGTCCCGTCGAGAGCCGCTATTTTCGTCACGGGCCGTTGGACGGCCCGTGACGGGGGTTGGGCCGCTCAGGCCCAGCCCAATGGCACTTAGCTTCAGCCAAGTGCATTTTTGCTGCACTTGGCCGAAGCTAAGTGCAAATTTCACTATTTTATAAATAAATAAAAAAAAATTAATTAAAAGCAAATTAAAATGTTTGCAGCTTACCCTTGGCTCCAAGGCAAGGGTAAGCCGCCAACCTTTGCTTAGAGTCTATCTTGGCTCCAAGCAAAGGAAAATTACCTTTTTGGGGCTCCATTTGCCTATAAATAGAATGGAGCCCAAGGCATAGGGGAAGAAGAAAATTGGACCCGAACCCCTGGAAAAATTCAATGAGACCCGAATTCTCCCAAAAACACAAAAAACCGACTCAAAACACAATCAATCGACTTGATTTGGATCCCCATTACCGATTGAAGAGGTAATAATCCGAGGAACTAGACCCATTTAATTCTTTATTGCATTTTTATTGTTTAGATCTAGTTATTTACTTGTTTTTTACACTTTTATTGTTTAGATTTGTTAAGTTAATTTTTCGTTTTGCATTTGAACAAGTATTTGGTTTTGGTTTTGAAATAAAAACTTCGTTTGGATCCCAATACGAACCGTGACCCGATTCAAGGGTAGTTCGGGATCCAAACGTCGTAGATCCGTTGTTCTATAAACATTTTGAACCGTTATTTTCAAGAAAACGTCGTTTTAGAATCCTCCGTTACAAACCATGACCCGATTTGGGGTAGTTTGGGGGCTAAAATGATGAAATAGAGTAGATCTAAGGATTTTCCTCAAATCTGGAAAATATAGGAGCTGTTCTGTAATTCTTCGGTTTCTGTCAGTAACTGCAGTTTACCGACGGATTTTCCGTCGGTAAATCTGCTGGAATTTTAAAAAATGCTCTTTTAAACCCATTTTCTTAACTTTTGGATATTTGGTCCCTTATATATAAATATATATATATATATATATATATATATATATATATATATATATATATATAATTATGTAATTATTTTATTAAAATTATTTTGGGGTATACAACTAATAATTATTTATTATATATTTACTCATTTTGTGTTTGGGTATTATTTATATTATTCTAACTTTGTAAATATATATATATATATATATATATATATATATATATATATATATATATATATATATATATATATATATAGGTTTTCTTTAGGCTCATTTAAGTTATATCTAATTAGTATTTTTGTGGATTATTTGCTTGGTCCATTTGGGATAATTAATAAATGCTTTTGGGTTATTAGATATTATTTTGGGTATTGATATTGGGATGTACATTTGGTGGGTTAATTTCCATATAGTTATTATGTAAAAAACTATTTTGGGGTTAAATGTTATTTTCTTATTTATGAACCTTGTTCATTCTTTTTTTTATATTTGTTTTATTAAAATAAAAGTGTATTATATCTAGTATTATTTTCATTACTATTTTTACCTATTAATAATCATAATAGATATATCTTCTCTTTACCTCGTTCTTAATCTATAGGTATAATTACCATTTTTGCTAAAAATGTATATATATGTATATATTCATTCTTTTCCTTTTGACATCTATATGTATATATTTCAAATGTTTTGGGTTGGGTGAATTTGAATTTAATTTATTAATGGTTGTCATTATATTCAAATGAAGGATAATTGAGTGAAAAAGGGAAAATAAAAGACAAAAAGAGATTTCAAGTTATTTGTTTAAATTAAAGCTTTTCTAGATATTCCTAAAGTGTAAATAAGGTTTTTTTTGTCATTTTAAACCGTTTCCAAAATATCACGTTTTAAAACCTTAATTTGTTCCAACGACGGATTAAGCGAGCCTTGTAATTAAAATCGTTTTCCTTATAAATAATAGAGTTTTGAATCGTTTTCCCAATTAAATGGTTTTGTACAAAAATAAATGGACTTGTATGAGTAATCACGTTTTTTTGGTTAAAACTTTTTTTGTTCAACGTTTTCAAACGCTCGAGTCGTTCCAACGGCGATTCGAGTGAACATCATGTAAATTAATGGGGTTTTGAAACGCTCCTAAATCGTTCCAACGACGATTAAGGTACGAACCATGTAAATAAACTCGTTTTGGGAATGAGATTAGCTTAGAGTTGGTGTATAGTTCAAGGCATAAATCACATTGTAAATAAATCAATTCTTTCTTCTATCCCCCCCTCTCTCCTATATATTTTAAATTATGCAAAATGGGTGATTCTTTACTAAAATGGCTTTCACTGACATGCTCAAAATGGTTTTCAAAGCGAGAAAGAAAAGGTTTCAAATGAATTTTAAACTTAAAGAAATATGCGATTAGTCCGTTATCGCCTAACACGCTGAGTAGGAGGCCGGTGGTTCATGACCGGGCGATGTCGGGGTGCCTAGTAGCCTTTCTCTAGAAAGGAGCTAGCCTTCTCGGCTCGTACCTAAGTTTCTCGAACCCTCACCGGTCTCCCACAAGGGATCGGTGTTCATTTTCCCATTCGTGGGTGGCGACTCTTCCATACTCCGAGCTCCGGTCCTGCCGAGCAGCTTGATTCCATGATTGGTTGCTTTCGGCGCCAATCACCGCTTACGTCGCCATGAGGTGTCCACCCCCCGGTCCGCCCGGGCGAGGCCGTTCGGCACCTTGTCTAACAACAGCCTTAGTCAATATCCGGCCAAAGCTGTCTTATAACATATCTGGCCAAGCTGACCAAAAGCTGAGTTGACAAACTCGACAAATTACTAAGTCAACATATTAATTAAAAGAAAAAAGTTATATTAGTTCCTAACCCCCCCTTGAACTAATCACACAGGACCAACAGAATAGAGGAGGCCGAGTTATGGACAGACCCTCAGGCAAAATCTGAGTTGTCAGATTTCCTGGGAGAAACCGAGTGCTGTTCTCAGCCATAGTGGGGATCAGCTCAAGGTAGTTAAACCTTGCACAGTGAGCTTGAAGCTCTGATACCACTTGTTGGTCCCTTATAACGTGACAAGTTAGTTCCAAGGGGGGGGATAGGAACTATTTAAAAAAATTGTCCGTTGAGGCTGACTTCTTTTCTTATGAAAAGGTTTACACAGCGTCACTAAGTAGATTCAAGACACAAGCTTAGTCAACTCGTGACTAAGTCTTCTTCTTTACTTGAGTCAGGAAATATCACTTAGAGTCTATTCCTGAACTCAGCTTCTTAGTAAACTTAACTCAGCGTGAGTTCTTTACTTAGTCAGTTTTATAGCAAGCAATATATATTAAAGGAGTTTAAGGGTTAGAAAGATGTTACTCAGCAGACTTATCCTGGTTCGGTCTCTCCGCCTACGTCCAGTCCCCGTAACTCGTTCCGAGCTTTTTGAATTCTCTACTGAGCTCTTTAAAGGTAGAGCACGAAACCTTTTACAGATAGAAGCTGAGTATAACAAGAGTACCTTCCTCTATACCTCTACTCACTCCTATGTCTACGCTGAGTACTATAACCGAGTACTCAGCCTCTCCTTTCTATTCTTCTAGAAATGATAAAGTGTTTGTCCTAAACAACGGTTGCTAAGACATTTTAGATGATTGGAAATCACTCTAGACTTTTACACAAAGATTAAGAATTGGTGTAAGGTATTTGCTTTGCTTTTCTCACAGAAACTTCAAGTATGAATTTGGTCAGTGTTTCGACTAGTTGAAGATCTGCATCGATTGAAGCAAATGGATGGCCTTTATATAGTGACACTTGAGGCACCTGGTCATTTCGAATTTCGAAATAACCGTTGGAGGGAAACGGCTTCCTGTCGTTGTCACTCTGGGCATGCTCAGCGTCGTTGGCCAATAGGATTCACGCATCTTCTGTCTTCGTCAGTCTTCGGCAGAATGTTTCGACATTTAAGGAAAAGTCCACGAGACAGCTGCGCCTTCTGAACTTTTCCCAAAGTAGAAATACTTTGTCTAGAAGTTGAACATTGTCTTCCGCTGTCCAGACTGCTTTGTCGTCCAACTCAGCAACTTCTACTTGAAGCTTTTGCCACGAAGGCTTCTCGATCCTTCTCTTGCTGAGTCATCGTTTTAGTTGATACGGCTTCGTTTTGAACTCTTGGGCCGAATGGTCTTGATGTGTTGATTTGGGCTTGACTTCCACTTTATGGGCCTTTGGGCTTTTTAATCTTAATGTGTTATAAACAATTAAACTCAACATTGAACAAACACATTAGTGTAATAAATCAAAGCATTTAAATTTAATGTGTTAGAATATTTTTATCATTACTTAAATAATTTTGTCAAATGAAAATCATGTAGAAAGGTGTTTCAACGTAAGGGGCCTAAAAAAATTAGAAATTTGGATTTAGAGAGTGTCTAATAGGTCCAAAATATTGAAATTTTGAAGTTTGGACAAGTCTAACACCGTAATGAGATATATTTAATTTTATTTATTAGTTCAATACTAGTTTTTTAAAAAAATTATAACATTTTTACATTTTTTAATGTTTAGTTTTAAAATTTTAAAATTTAATTTAGAAATTAAGTTGTTTGAGTCTCAAAAATAAGAAATTAATTTTTTTTAATGGAAAAGACATAATAAAAATGAGTTCAAAAGTGATCGATTTTATTTTTGTTTTCCGGAGTATAATTTCTTTATAATTGATGCTATTGGTAGGAGTGGGGGACTAATATTTGGTTGGAGAAAGGATCTGAAAGTTGAAATAACACGATATTCGGCTCACAGTGTATATTTTATTGTAAGGAATGAAGAGGCTACTGTTTGGAGGGGTTTGGGTATTTATGGATGGCCGGAATCTCAAAACAAAAAATATACATGGGAACTCATAAAGGAATATTATCATATGGACCCTTACCCAATAATTATTTTTGGTGATTTTAATGAAATATTATGGAGTTCGGAGAAGATTGGTGGGAGGTTCAGGGATAATACGGAGATGCAAAAATTTCAAGATTGTATTGAGGATTGTCAATTGAGTGATTTGGGATGCTCTAGACCACAGTATACTTGGTTCAATCGCCGTTCTGGTTCTGCAGCTATATGGGAGAGATTGGATAGATTTTTAGCCTCGGACGAGTGGAGTACTGCGTTCCCGTTTGCTGCAGTCAGGAACTTGGCGCGGGTGTCTTCTGATCATTGTCCTATTCTACTTGTAACTGAGGGATTGATGGGCCTAAATCGACATAATAATTTTCTGAAAAAACTCCATGATGGATCTGGGAATTGGAAGGAGGGTGCGAATGAATTATCTGATCTGATCACTTCGTATTATTCCAATCTCTTTACGTCAGGTGAGGTGCAGGATTGCTCTGAGTTTGTGTCTGCTATTGACACTTCTGTAACTTCTGATCAGCAAGCCGAATTGGTAGCCGATTTCACTAGGGAGGAGATTGTGGCTGCAATAAACCAGATGAACCCATCAAAATCTCCTAGACCGGATGGAATGTCAGCATGCTTTTACCAGTCTTTCTAGAGCATTATAAGTGATGATATTATAGCTACTGTGATGGATTGTCTTAAAACAGGAATTATGCCTCAAAATTTGAATCACACCTACATTGCACTCATTCCAAAATTAAAAAATCCAACTATGGTGCAACATTTACGACCTATTGCGTTATGCAATGTTCTCTATAAAATTATCTCGAAGGTGATTGCTAACAGATTAAAACGTGTTTTACATTGTTTGATTTATGATACTCAGGCGGCTTTTGTTCCTGGTCGTCAGATTACTGATAATGCTATTATCGCATTTGAAGCTTTCCATAGTATGAAAACTAGAATGAAGGATCGGTCTGGGTTCTTTGCTCTGAAATTGGATATGAGTAAGGCTTATGATCGAATTGAATGGGAGTTTCTTAGGAATGTTTTAATAAAGATGCAATTCCCTTCCCATTTTGTGCAGCTTATTATGATGTGTGTATCGTCGGTTACTATGTCCTTTCTGATAAATGGCCAACCTAGTGGTTTTGTTAAACCTGACAGAGGGATTCATCAAGGAGATCCGATATCCCCCTATTTATTCCTATTATGTGCTGAAGCCTTCTCTGCTAATATCAGAAAAGCTGTTGTCAACCAATCGTTACATGGATTTAAGGTTAGTAGTCATGGGCCTATAATTTCACATTTATTTTTTGTAGATGATTCTATGATTTTTGGGAAAGCTACGGCGGGGAATATTACTACCATTCAGACACTTCTTTCTAAATATGAACAGGTTTCAGGTCAAACTGTTAATTTTGAGAAATCTGAAATTTTTTTCAGTTCGGCTGTTCCTATGGAAAATAAGGTTATGCTTGCCCAACTTCTGAATGTTAAGGTCACTGGTGAATTCCCTAAGTATCTTGGGTTGCCAACAATAATTGGGGGCTCAAAAAAGAAAGTTTTTGCATCTATTAAAGAACGCATTATGAAAAAAGTTAAATCCTGGGAGTCAAAATTTTTGTCGGTTGGGGGTCGTGAGGCTCTTATAAAAGCGGTTCTCCAGTCAATCCTTGGTTATATTATGTCATGCTTTCTATTACCGGAATATTTTTGCAGGGATATTCAAAATATTATTAGCAAATTCTGGTGGGGAGGTACTGAGGAAAAACGCCCTATTTATTGGTTAGCATGGGAGGCATTGTGTAAATCCAAATTCAGGGGTGGGTTGGGATTTCGGTGGCTTCGGTCTTTCAACATTGCTATGCTTGCTAAACAATGTTGGAAGCTCTATAAGGATCCCGATTCACTATGCTCTCGGGTGATTAAAGCCAAATATTACAATAACGGCAATTTTCTTACGGCTATGTTAGGTAATAACCCAAGCTTCTTCTGGCGAGGGATATGTGAGGCAAGGAAAGTATTTACTGAAGGTTTAATGTGGAGAGTTGGTAATGGTAATCGAATTCATATATGGAATGAAAATTGGATCCCTGGACTTAATTGAAAAAAACCATTGGTTTCGTTGGTAACCCCGAGACCAAATATGGTTAGTGAACTAATTGATTCTGATGGATGTTCGTGGAGAAGAAGTCGGGTTTGTGAAGTTTTTGGGGAAGAGGAGGCTCGAGAGATTTTGAAAATCAAACTTAGTTTTAGAAAACCTTCGGACGATACATACTGGGGTTTGGATAAAACAGGTATGTTTACTGTGCGTTCATGTTACTATTTGGCCGAAGAGGTGAGATATAAGTTGGAAAGTCGAGCTTCATCTTTAATAACATGTTCGGATCATTGGAAGGCTATTTGGAAACTTAATATACCACCTAAGATTCAACACTTCCTATGGAAAACCTTAAAAAATAAACTCCCTAGTTTATTAAATCTGCAGAAACGGAGTCTGAATGTCGATATCACTTGTACTCGATGTGGTCAAATGCTGGAGGATATTCATCATGCTCTTCTCAAATGTCCAAGTGTTAAAGAATTATGGCAAATTATAGCGTTACCAGCCCGTTTGGACAAGATTTACGCTACTGATATGTGGGAAGTTTTTATTTTTATGCTGCGGAATTTTTCTATGCAGGAACAAATACATGGAATTATGGCTTTGTGGTGGTGTTGGTATAAGCGGAATCGATGGTTATATGCAGGTGAGGATATACCAAATTTGGTGGTATTGAAGAGTGTTGATGAATTGCAACTTGAATGGACTACCTGTCTTGATCGTCTGCCGGTTTTCTTCCATCAAACATCAGCTGTTCCGCTTGGTACTGATAGAGGGAGTGTTCGTTGGGCTGCACCACCTATTGGAATTTATAAAATCAATTGTGATGCTTCCTGGGATGCGCTAACGGGAAGGACTCGTGTGGGTATTATTGCACGTGATGCGCAGGGTTATATTCTTGCATCTGCTGGTCTTCTAGTTGCGGACTGTCATTCAGCGGAAGAAGCAGAGTTGGTCGGTATTTTAGAATGTGTTCAATTTGCACAAGATTGCTGTCTAAATCCAGTTGTATTGAGTCGGATGCGGAAAGTGTTATCAATTGATTGCAAAGTGGAGCTATCCCACAATCACTTCTTGCTTTTTTATATGCTGATGTTCTATCCCTTAGATCAGCTTTTTCATCTTGTCAGTTTCAATTTATTCATCGGGAAGGCAATAAAGTAGCTCACGCTCTTCCTAGTTGGGCAAAGGACTTCAACTCCAAAATTGTTTTGATGGAGGATTGCCCGACGAATGTATGGAGCTTAGTTTGTAATGATCAAATTAGCCTACAGGCTTAATATATTTATTAATCTTTCATAAAAAAAGAGAGTTCAAAAGTGTTATGAAAATAAATAAAGTAATTTTTTTTAATAATGGTAACATAGTTTTATAATTATTGAAAAATAAAATTTAAATAAACAAACATTTTCTAAAATAAATTGAGGTTGTGGAGAATTGAACCTAGGACCTTTTAAAAAGAAACAAGTGTTTTAACCAATGAAATATTACTACATAGTTTCTATATAGACTAATATTAGGGGGCCGAAACTACTCGTGACTATGGTATTTCTGGCGGCTGGAGGGGCCTGGGCCCCCCTGTATACGCCCCTGCAATTAGCCTAGAATCACTAAGTATCTGAATTTTCTTTGCCCTAATTTCTTCAAGGATGTGCATTCCTCTAATGATGACTTCGTATTCGTCTACATTGTTTCTCGTAGGGAAAGAAAACTTTATAGCATAAGATATGCATATTCCAACTAGTCCTCGAATCCAGATGCCTACACCAGCCCATTCAAATGAAGAGTCGTCATCTATAAAATTTCCCATCCTCCCACCGCATCTAGATCCTCAACTATTTTTCATGTGAACTCAGATAAAACTTAGTTGTAATGGTCGTGTGAGGGTCATACCTGATGTCGAACCCACCTGGTTTGACTTCCCAGTCAACTAGTCTACCAAATGTCTCAGGTCATAGTAATACTTTACATAAGGGGAATGTTGTTTGGACTACAATAGTGTGTGCTTGAAATTAGTGTCGCAATCAGGCATAGCTAAGACCATCTTCTCAATCTTAGGGTGCTTGGTTTATGCATCCTTTAGTACCCAGTTGGTATAATATATCGGATGTTGCTTCCCCTCAACTTCTATTACCAAGACCGAACACACCAGGTCGTCAATAGCTGCTATATATAACTATAGGATTTCACCTTTCTCCAGGCAGCTAATCAGAGGTTGTGATGACAATAAGGTCTTAATTTTGTTGAAGGACTTTTGGCTTCGGTCCACTTGAACTCCTTGCTTTTATTTATGACTTTGTAGAAAGGAAAGCATTTTTGTGGTTGAACAAAAGACAAACCTCCCAGAATGTTTATCATACCATTCAGTTCCAAATGCCAAAACACATATAATTGAACTCGTGAATTTTTAATATTTTAAGAATTAAGCTCTCAATCTTTAAATTTTCACATATACTAAGTTTTTCATTAAAGACTAGCTAATAGAGTTGTTAGTGAGAAGTTCAATGTGTGTGAAAATTAAAATTGAAGAATTTAATGTGAAAAAATAAGTTAAATTCTTAAAACTTTTAAAGTTAAAAAATGACGAATGTTTAACTTAAAAAATATATTGTTTAAAAGTTTAATTACGTGTTTGGCTAAAAAATTATATATTTGAACGTATAATATTTAGAAAAATAGATGATAATATTAAAAAATAATAAATTTAGTATGCAAAAAATACATTTAATGTGGTCTAACTTTTATTCAACACAAAGTTACATTCAAATCTCTTACTATTTGAAACACAAAAAGATTGACAATTTTCTCGCACTCGCACCATAAAAAGATTGAATACACTATCTGGTTTCATGCTTCTAGAAAAGTAGTAGTAGCATTTTATAAAAGAAAATAAGAAATCCAATTTGTATTTACAATAAATTCAAACATGCACAATTAAGCCCGAGGTTAATAGAAGTAAATGAGAGTAATGAAAGGTTAAGTATTAAGTTAAATTTGTTTGAGATTTTTTTTTGAGAGTAAATGGAGGTTAATGAGATTAAATGTTTACTTCCTCCAACCTTCAAATTCTAACCCCCAAATTAGGGGTTAATGAGAGTAACGTAAAGTTTTTTAAAATTTCACGTAAATTTAACTTTACGTCCCTTCCATATTTAAACTCTCAAACAAAGTTAAACATTTAACTTATTTCCATCCTATAAACTCCCGAACAAGTTAATTTTTAACTTTCTTTTCTATTTCATCCCTTTCTTTTTCATTAACTCTATTGACTCTCGCCTGTATTAACTTCCAAACTGTGAACAAACGCTAAGAAAATAAAACTTATATAGGAAAAAAAATGAAATATGATTTTGTAATAATTAATAATAAGAAAATTCAAATCCTTAGGAGCAATCCATAAGTAAGTGACAAAGACAGATAGGGAGACCATAGAAATACAATCCCAGCTAAGCTTTGTGTTTCCTCCGTAGCCATGGCTGTAAAATCCAGCTCCAGCAATGAAGACCCGTCGCCTGCTTTTGTTCAAACAGTCGAGGAAATTATGAGACTTTACCGATCGTTGCCTCCAAGGCCCTCCATTGAAGAGGTTGAAGCTGCCAAGATTGTGATTGAAACTGTCAACGCTGAAGAGCAGTTAAAACTTGAGGAATTCTCAAACCAAATATGTCCTCCAGATGTCCCCGATGAGCTCTTCTCTATCCTTCAACAGGTAAGAAAAAACATGGTTTTGTTTCGAAGCCATGAGCAGAGGAAAGAGGCTCTTCACCTGGTTGAATTTGACAACATGTTTCAAATCTTTGCTGGCTTCATTCAAAAAGCCTCAATTTTGGTTTCAGGAGAAACCCAGAAGGATAAATTGGTTCCTTTTGATGACTCAGTTGTCGATTTTGGAAAAGGAAGTGCCATTATTGACCAGAGTTTCAACAGTAAAAGGGAAGATGGAGAATTTGAAAAACAAGGTTTTATGGGTTTGGGGAAGAGTTCTTCCACCAAGGGAGCTTTCATTTCAGGTAACAAAATGGATTCTTTATGTTTATCTTTGTTCCAATTGGAGATTATGAGATCTTTGTTGGTAGTTAATTTAGAAATTGCAATACTCTTCAAATGTTTTATCAAGTTAAAATGGGAAAGCAAAGGTCAGTAATCCAAAATTGTTGCCCTTTCTTGATGTAATTATAGAAAAGATTGTTGAATTGTTGAATTAGAGATTCTTATTATGTTATATGACCTTTTGATTTGCAGTTTTTGTTAATTTCTTGATTGAAGTTTCTTCAGGGTCTGATATGGTAGATTTTATGCCTAATCATTTTGGTATCTTTAGTTTAATCTATGATATACATATAGGAGACTTTTGTAGTTTCTTGAGTAATCAGAATTTATTTAGATGTGATTTTGGTGTCTGAATAGGTGAAGGTCAACCTGAGAAATTGAGTCTAATGAAGGTTGCAGCTCTGATAGAAAATTCAGCAAAAACTCAAGCTTTAGTTCTTGATCTTAAAGGCAAATTGATGGATCAAATTGAATGGCTGCCTCTCTCAATTGGGAAATTATCTTCTGTTACTGAGTTATACTTGTCCGAAAACCGAATTATGGCAATTCCACCTGTTATTACTACCCTGAAAGCCTTAACAAAGCTTGATATCCACTCCAATCAGCTCATTAACCTTCCTGACTCGTTTGGGGATCTAATCAATCTGACCGATCTAGATCTCCACGCGAATAGGTTGAAATCCCTGCCATTGTCTTTCGGAAAGTTGGGAAGCCTTGTACTTCTTGATCTAAGCTCCAACAACTTCACTAATTTGCCAGAAACTATAGGCGAGTTGACTAGTTTGAAAGTATTGGATGCAGGAACAAATGAACTAGATGAGCTTCCATACACAATTGGAAACTGCTCGGCTCTTACCGAACTGAGACTCGATTTCAATCAACTTAGAGCTCTTCCAGAGGCAATAGGAAAACTCGGAAACTTGGAGATTCTCACTACTCATTATAACAGAATTAGAGGGTTGCCAACAACAATAGGTAACCTTTCCAATTTGAGTGAACTTGATGTTAGCTTCAACGAGCTTGAGTTCATACCCGAAAACCTGTGTTTTGCTGTTAGTCTAAGGAAATTGAATGTGGGGAACAACTTTGCCGACTTGAGAGAACTTCCGCGTTCAATTGGAAACCTTGAGATGCTTGAAGAGTTGGATATAAGTGATGATCAAATAAGAGTACTGCCTGAATCTTTCCGGTTACTGTCGAAATTACGAGTTCTCCGAGCAGATGAGACTCCTTTAGAAGTTCCACCAAGACAAGTAGCTAAATTAGGTGCTCAGGTAATAAAATTTTATTTGTTTTTAACTTTATATTTGATTTTTGGTTTGATTTTCCAGTTTGAGACACTAGTATCTTTTGTTGATCAGGCTGTTGTTGAGTTCATGGCTGAATTTGTTGCTAAGAAATATGAAAAACCCCAACCAGCAAAGAAGAAGAAAGGTTTCTGGAGCAGAATCTGCTTAATTTTGTGGCCATTCAACAGAAATTCTCAGTAATCATCATCATCATCCATAATTAATCTAAATTTGTTGTGTATACAAGTTTGAATTATTTGCTTTATCCCCAAAGAATTTTGGTACATGTCATTCCTTAAGATCTCAAAATATATTGTATGTCTGGTTTTCCTCAGTTAAACTGTAATTAATGTTAAGTGTACATCAGCAAAACTATGTATCTACTAATTTCTGCAACATTGTGGATATGAAATACTATGCATCAGCATACTATGATTTCTGACCTTCTGTTTATGGAGTCATCCTTTTTTTATTTAATTTTTTTTTATCACATTTTGTACTTTTTTTCCCTCTTAAAGTAATTTTTATGGATATATCAGGGCTAATCTTTTTGTAATTAATTTTACACAGGTTATATATGTATAACTAAACTAAGAAATAAGAAGCATTGGATCAATCAATATAACACTGTTCAATATAATTAATATGGTCAACTTGGATTAGTACGAATGAAAGTGTAATTAGCATTTTAATAGTATTAGTTCGTTTATTGGTAATAACGAACATTAATCACCATATAATTAAAAAAATTATTGTTCTTACAAAAGACTATGACTTGCATTGTGAGATACTATTATTAAAGATAAAACGTATGTAGTGACACAATTAAATACTTTGAAGTATTATTTCGATTATGACAAGGAGGTATAATGAAAATATCGGGTTATTTTATATTAGTATTTTATTTTTTACAATGAAAGATCCTGTTAGTTATATATATTGATGAATGATGGGTTAGTTTTAACTTTTAGGGGAATTGAATCAAACACAAAAAAAAAAAAGAAAAAAAAAAATTCTAAAATATCAAAGCACACTAATTATTTAAAAAATAGAATCAACATTCTTAAAATATATTTTTTAATATTACTAAAATACCAAAACTCTTGTCTTGTGTATTAAAACTCCCATTTCTTTCTACCAACCATCATATCTTCTTCTCATCGTGCCTCTCAAATATTTGCAGATCTTCACTTTAATCTCAATTTTTCCATTTAAAAAACACCCTCACTGGCACTATCCCTTCCCTTAATATGTCTTTCAGTTTCTCTTAATTACACTTATTTACTTAGTTGCCGGTTGTGAATTGTTTAGAAAACAAGAACAAATATTCTCTTGAATTACAACCTACTCGAATAATTTTTGTGAGATATTGTTAATTCCACGTAGTGGAGTGATTTTTCTTTGATTGGTAAACTAAAAAAATTGTTACCGAAATCATAGTCATGTTGAACAATTTCGTTTTGTAATGTAAACTCTTTTTTTTCGTTTTCTTGTATTTTTCTTTCTCTTAATAAATTGGATCCGACTTTGCGGTTTAGTTTCGGGGTTCACCTAGTTGGAATGTCCGAACTTCGCTTGCTTTACCAACTTCCTGCCTTTATTTAAAAAAAAATACCGGCAATTCAATATAGAGAAATATCAGAAAATTATTATTCCATCAATACACGAGATTAAAAGATAAAGCAAATAAACTCACTAGCAGACAAACAACACACATTAGCCAAGAGAAAAGATTCTAACGGTTCAAAGTGGATAAAAGCAAATAAATACAGTTAAATAGGTAAAAATAACTATGAGGTCCATTAACACCCCCCTCGAGCTGAGGAGAGGAAGATGAAGAAGTTGCTCCCATCTTGGACAAATGATAATTGTGTTGCTTGACAGAAAGAACCTTAGTAAATAAATCAGCAACTTGATTGACAGATGAGACATAGATAGGAGTGACAGTGTCAGCCTTAAATTTGATCACGCACATAGTGATAATCGATCTTAATGTGCTTTGTGTGTTCATGAAGCACCGAGTTTGCTACAATGGTCAGAGCTGTCTGGTTGTCACACGTATAAACCGTGGGAGGCAAATTCTTGATGCCCAAATCTTTCAAAAGAGCTATGAACCAAGTAATCTCACAAATGGTGAGGGTGATAGCCATGTATTCAACTTCAACAGAGGACTTAGCCACAACATATTGCTTTTTAGCCTTCCAAGAAACAAGAGAATCACCAAAAAAGATGTAAAAAAATCTGTAGTTGATCTTCTAGTGTTGGGACAGCTAGCCCAACTATTGTAGGTTGTGAGGAGAATATCAAAAGAAGAAGTTAAGAGAATGCCCTGAGAAAGAGTGCCTGCAAGATATCTGAGGATGCGTTTTGCAGCCTGCATATGAACTGAAGTAGGTTGATGAAGAAATTGGGTAAGGATTTGCATAGGGAAGGCAATGTCAGGTCTAGTAATTGTCAAAATAGATAAGTTTACCTAAGAGGCGTCGATAAGAAGAAGGGTCTGACAGAGGAGTTCCTTTATCAGGGGTAAGATGTAAATTGCCTTTCATGGGAATTTTCAAAGGCTTTCAGTGTGTCATATCAAACTCAGAGAGGACAACTTGAGCATATTTGCGTTGAGAAATGAAGAAACCAACATCTGTTATATCAACTTCAAAACCCATAAAGTACCTCGATGACCCCAAATCCTTCATTTAAAATGTCTGTCATAACATATGATTAAGATGATCAATAGAGGAGATATCATTACATGTGATTAATAAATCATCAACATAATATTACGACCATAGTAATGATGTGAGCAGTATGCAATATGAACAGGCTATAATCAGATTTGGATTGAATGAAGCCCAATGATAAAGAGTGTTAGATAACTTGGAGAACCACTGTCTTAGGGCTTGTTTAAGCCTATATAATGATTTCTTCAGTTTGCAGATATGTGGAGATTTAGGATAAGCAGTTGGGGATGAACAAGTGTGAACAGAAATCCTACAACCAAGATGAGTATAACATGGAGGCATAATCATGTAAACATGTTCAACCAAATCTCTATGGAGAAAAGCATTGGTGACATCCATTTGAAAGACATGCCAATTGTTCAATGTAGCAACAACTGACAAGGTTCTCCACAGTTGTCAGTTTGGAAATAAGGGCAAAAATTTCTATATAGTATTCACCATACTTTTAGCGGCAACCAAGTATAACTAATCTTGTTTTATGTTGTTCAATAGTGCCATCAGGGTTGTACTTGGTTTTGAACAACCATTTGCTTCCAACAGAAGTTTTTTGAGGTGGCAGAGTGGTGACTTCCCAAGTATCGTTACATTCCAAGATATCCAGTTCAAGGTTTATAGTTGCAACCTAGTGTGAGTGTTTGGCAACTTCTTTGTAGAAGATGGGATCGGAATTGGTGGTGAGAGTAGCAACAAAGCATTGGAAAGTAGGACTAATGCCATGATACGTTGTGATGAAATTGGTCTCAAGCACAACAAAGAAAAAGAAGAACAATAGATGGAGAATAAGGAAATGAAGAAGAAGAATTAGAAGTACCATAACCAAATCGAGGAAGAAGAAGAAAATGAGGAAGCAGAAGAAAACAAAGTAGAAATCAAGGAAGAAGAAATTGAAGTAGATGAAGAAGACGAAGAAGAAACATGAGAAGAAATCGAACAAGATAAAATCGAAGAAGAAACATCAGAAGAAATCAAAGAAGATGAAGAACTAATCGAATAAGAAAATGCAGAACCAGAAATCGAACTAGAAGAAGAAATCGAAGAATAAGATGAATATAAACTCGCCACGTGGCATTTATGAAATTTGGACCATCACCTGGAAAAAAGGAATATGTGGCGTCCCCATAACAAAGCTGCTCAATACGACTTTGTCTTGAAGGCCTTAACTCGGGAAGTCTAAAAAAAGACCCCGTCAAAGATCCACCCTTATATCAATCATGCTCGATCCCGTAAATTATGGACCTATAGGTCATATCAGGCCCCGATATTCAGGCGCATGTTCACCTATCAAATGGTGACATGTTAGCACGTCTCGCTCATAACATTATATCTTAACTTTGATTTACTGTTTTTTTGATTCTCAAGTCTTTTCTCAAACTAACTAAGACATCGGAGCTGGTTAACCGACAACGACTCTTTTTTGACTTTGTTTCTGTCCAATAGTAAGTTTACAAGTGGATTTACAAGATTCAACCATATCAATGTATAAAGTTAAATGTGAATAAAAACATAATTTTAACATGATTTTCTGAACACCGGTTAAACCTAGATTAAACCTTTAATTCTTGATCCCCTATCTTTTCCGGTTCTTTGTTTTGACAACCATGATGAAGTTGAAAAGCTTAACTAATGAAACAAAAGTAGCTTTCAAAAAAAAAAAAACAAAAGTAAAGTTGAGGGTTAAATAGCACAATCGTATAAAGTTGAGGGATTGAAATTGTTTTTTGCCTAGTGGTTTGTTCCAGTATTCTTTCCGTCTTGGTTAGCTTCTTCCATTCTCTGAGTCTGTCTCGCTCTAAAGGCCTTTGTAATCTACCTTCTCGCTCCTTTTCCCCATTTCTGAACTGAATGTCTTAATCCATACTATGTAGCAGGTAAGTTATAATTTTTTCACCTCCCTCTTCCTCTTCTTTTTGACGAATTTCTTCTGTTCAATTCTTAATTTAATGTGTTTGTCTGTTTTTCTTGTCCGATTAGAAATTTCGTTGATTAATTCTGAGTCATTGAGAGCAGAGACGGTTCTCATCATTTCCCATAGCTTCTAAGGTTTTCAGAGATTTTGGTATGTTATTGGTGTCTTGTAATGCGATTTCCAAATTTAAGTGCTGCTATTTCTCCTCTTATTTTTGGATAATCATGTTATTGGTTGTTCTGTTTTTGAGTTAATGGCGGTTTGGAAAGAGCATGCTTAGATTGAGAACTGCTAGCTTAAATTTTGACCAAGAGCTGTAAAGTTTACTAGTTTTTGTTCGTTGGATTTAGGTCTTTTCTGTACTATTTGCTGCTCAGTGATTTTCTTATTTGTTGTAGTGTTGCGATAGAAGCAATAGAATTATGGATGGCAGTTCAGCTCTTTCTGATCAAACTATAGAAGATTCCAATATGGAAGTTGTAGGACGAGTCAGAAATGTTTATGTTTGGGATATGGATGAGACCCTTATCCTGTTGAAATCTTTGTTGAATGGAGCTTATGCTGAGGCTTTCAATGGTTTAAAGGATGTTCCTAAGGGTGTAGAGATTGGGACGATGTGGGAGAAACACATTCTTGAACTATGCGACAGATCATTCTTTTACGAGGATGTAAGTCTGTCTTATCTCTAGATCTTGCATTTTCAAAATAGATTTGTGTTCCTGGTGTAAATTTGTATGTGGATGAATCAACTTCATGTCTGCTTGACAAACCTGTTAACAATGGTTGAAGTTTGGTAATGCAGATTGAAAACTACAATATGCCTTTTCTTGATGCCTTGAGCCGATATGATGATAGGCGAGATCTAGCTGACTATGATTTCGACCAAGATGGATTCAAATCTCCTCATGATGAAGAAAATAAGAGGAAACTTGCATACAGGCACCGAGTCATAGCCAATAAGTACATGCAGGTATTCTTGACTTATAAGTATCTAGGATAACCTGGTATTTTCTCTGCCGTGCCATCAATGATCACAAATGTTGAACTGGAAATCCCCAAAATGGTATTCCAGAATCATTTTATGTTCACTGGAGTGACAGGTCACTTGAAGAATATTTGTTAAAGGTGGATTTTTTTTCTGTGTGAATAGTTGATGAGTTTTGCTTATTGTTCTAGCTATTTGGTTTTCTTCAAAACATCAATTCCAATATGATAGTTATCAGATTGTATCTAAGTAGTGGAAGTTTTATATGGCACTGATGTTTTAGTAAATATGTAAATTTTATGTGCTTGCCACTCTCTTCTGAAAGATGGTATCCCAAGTTGATTTTCTTGCAATAAAACTGAGTTGCTTATCAGAAAACTAAAAAAGTTATGCTTGGAGAGATAAATAATTGATAAGCACCGTTGGAACTCAATACTTTAGGACAATAGTAGTATTTTTTACCAAATGCATATATTTAACCATGGTAAATGATCTAGTGATCTCCCTTGCCTCTACCTTTCATTAGGTGGTCTAAGTCTTTGAAATGAATGGTTGAATATTCATGCTCTGCATCTTAGAAAATTGCATTGACAAGGCAATGATGAATGCCATGCATATAAAAAGCTCCAGGAATACCAAAGTAGCTTCCCAGCTCTTGTGCTTGAGATATGCTGCATTATTTGTAAAAATTGTGCAATTTTTTCCCCATATCTGTTCCATGACTACATATAATCTGGTATCTCTTTAAATAAACATGTCTAAAATCCTCAAGTTTATCTGGACTTTCTGGAAATTGAAAATCAACTGGTCGACATAGTTGGCTCTATTAATTGCAGGGTTTACCTGCTCTTCTTGATCAAGAGACAATGAAACATTGGAATGAATTGTATGATTTGACTGATGAATATACAGATAGATGGCTTTCCTCAGGTATGCTGAATCTCATCATAATGCAGGTCGGCACCAATTCAGTTATGCCATTTTAATGTTAATGTAGTTTAAATTGAGAGCCATGCTTATTGCTTATTGATGCTTATTGGGGGAATGTGTAAAAAAAGCAAAAACTTGTTGTGACCACTAAGGAAAGGGGGTGTTATTTGCAGAACTGTGTGCCACAAATTTACATAATTGGATTTAGTAAATCACAATCTTGAAAACATATAGGTTAGTGGTTGATTTTGTGGCTTAACTTGCATTGGTTTTGTTGCCATACTGAATATCTAAGCTCATATTCAATTATATTTTCTACCTCACCCTCATGTGACATCTTTAGTGTATGCTGGATGCATGGAGCATGTCTAGCATTACTTTTGTCTGAGTCGGGCTTCTCTTCTCTTTTCTTTTCCCCTTTTCCATAAGTATTTTGAGTCATTAAATGCATCTGAGTTTTTTGGATAATTGGAGATTACACTTTTAATTCATCTCTGATGCAATGTTCAATGGCTACTCGAATACCATGTTCCATATAGTTGTATAGGTCCTGATAGAATGTGTACTTGAATTGTCCACACTCTCTTAAGACAATGCCATTGATACAGAAAAACTGGAGATTGGCATTTTAATTGACTATGAATAGAAAGACCATAACTGAACTTCGATTTACTCCACAAAAATCTTTATCTTCCGCATAGATGCATGATATTTAGCTACGAAGTTTGATGGTTATATATAATATCCCAGACCCCTGGACAACTACCATATTTATTAAACTTGACCTGATTTTGATCAGGGAATTAGTTTCTTGGACCATGCTTCACTGGTTGAGCTAGAAGTAATTAAATAGACAAAAAAAATATAATATTCTATCGGATATTTTTTTCTTTTACTGATTTTGACGGTTCATGTTAGCTGACCCCGAATCATTTCGGGACTAAGGCTTTGTTGTACTGAGATAAAATAAAAAATAGCATATCATATAACTATGTTTCATTAATGTGATATTTTATTCTAAAAAATGGCAAAGACCATATTTTATATGCACATTAAATTTTGGTTCATAATAATTTATTGAACACTGAGAATAGAATTCATAGTTGTGAATTAAGTTTAAGCCCCCACACGCGTAAGCACTCTTGGGCTTGAAGCGTGACAACACAGGCCTCATGTCCTGCAAATAACTCAACAAATGGGGCTGCCAGGAATCGAACCCTGGACCACTTGGTCTGGCTCTGATACCATGTCATGGAAGCGTTTGAACTAAAAGCTCAAGTTGATAGTCGAAGGTCCACTTCATATTAATAGCTGACACAAAGCTATTCAAGTATTGTATGCTATTAACAATTGGAGGAGCCAAAAAAAAAAAACATGAAGATGAAACAGGAGATATGTGCACATGCAATAACACGCCCACAATCTCCACCCACATATAGCTATGTATATAACATTGTTTTATGCGCAGAGAGGTATTATTTAAACAGAAATTGATTAAAAGTAAGTTTTATGAGTAAAAAAAGAGAGAAAAAACAAACAAGCTTATTGCGATTATTTGCTATCCAAATCAATTACAGGTGCAATCAGGTTTATAAGCGGGGACACTGTCCGATCAGCCATGCAAATATCAGGTTTCATGTAATGTATGAAACCAATGCTTGCTATCTTGTAAGCTTGTGGTTTGGAATCTCAAATATGGTTTTGGTAACCATGTTTTCTTTTCCTGCTGTTATTTGGCCTATACAGCTTAGAAATTTGGACTGCTTGGTAATGCTGCAGATTCTAAGAATAGCAGAATGAAAAAGATTTGTTTATTGTAGCCAGCCCTGGCTAATATGGGACAAGACATGGTTTTTTAAGGTCACTTGCATATGTTTATGTTGCATCCTGGGAAAGTGTGTCAGGAGCATGTTATGGAGTGAAATTTGATATGGAGTTCTTGCTTATTGGTATTATTGTGATGCAGACAAAGGAGCTCAAGAAATATCAATTATGTTTATTTCAATCAGTTAGTTGTTGGTTGGCAACTTGGTATGGTTTTCTAGGCTAAGGGGTATTTTAGTTTGATGACTTTTGACTCCGTTGAAAAGTACTCTCAGTCTTTTTGGAGTTTTTGTTTTTATATTGAAGTTTTCTTGGTATTCTCAATAGTTTAAGAAGTCAATGTTCTTTAGGTTAATACGAGCAGAAGTTTCTTATAGGTTGACAATTAATTAGAACCTATAATA
The DNA here is from genome assembly GCF_963576675.1 of Euphorbia lathyris. Classification (NCBI taxonomy): domain Eukaryota; kingdom Viridiplantae; phylum Streptophyta; class Magnoliopsida; order Malpighiales; family Euphorbiaceae; genus Euphorbia; species Euphorbia lathyris. The sequence goes on from NC_088915.1 coordinate 27,923,512, forward strand.
ATGCTTTTAAATAAAATTTCCAGCTATTTGTTTGCTTTGAGCTGAACTGTGTAATGCAGTTTCTTTTTGCAGTGGTGATTCCTATAGGATTTTTTAAGCATGTATCGTAAGGAGTTTGGACTATAGGATCTATTATCCAAACGGATGGAGAAGTAGATGGAGATGTTGCTCATAGGATTAAAGCTGGTTGGTCGAAGTGGAAGAGTGCTACGGGTTTCCTTTGTGATCCCGGCATGCCTAATAGATTGAAGGGAAAATTCTACCGGACGGCAATTAGACCAGCATTGTTATATGGTACGGAGTGTTGGGCAGTGAAACACTGCCACATCCATAAGATGTCGGTGGCGGAGATGCGTATGTTGAGATGGATGTGTGGTCACACGAGAAAGGACCGGGTGCGTAATGAAATAATTAGGATAAAAGTAGGGGTCACATCTATTGAGAATAAAATGAGAGAAAACCGACTAAGGTGGTTTGGCCATGTGAGACGTAGAGCGCTTGATGCGCCGGTTAGGAGAACCGAAGAGTGGCAAAGGGATGTAGTGGTGAGGGGTAGGGGAAGACCTAAGCAAACTTGGAGGAGGGTGATCGAGAGTGATATGAGTTTATTGGGAATTGAGGAAAATATGGTAGTGGATAGGACGGAGTGGAGGGAGCGAATCTGTGTCGCTGACACGACTTGATTTTCACGGTTTTATATGATGGTTCATGTTAGCCGACCCCGAATCATTTCGGGACTAAGGCTTTGTTGTTGTTGTTGTTGTTGTTGTTGTATCGTAAGGAGTTTCACAAATGATCTCATACACTTTTTTTCAATTTCTAATGCTAACCAGCGCTATTACTTTTTCTCAAGTGTAACTAATGACTAGTGTTCTTGGTAGCCATCACACAAAACTAAGAATACCATTAAGAAATCTTTTTACTCCAAAAGGCTATAAGAGTGAAGCCTTACTTTTTGTATCCTACCAACCTCAGTATACCCTTTATGCTGACATTCAAACCGTTATTCACATTTCGCCCTAGTGTTTACATAGATTAACTTGTGGCTGGTCCCCTGTCTTGTTGAATATTTTCTTTTAGACAATTTATTACTGTTCTTTGATGATCCCTTTCCGAACTAGGTGTTTTGACTTTTGGTTATCAGTGAGATGAAGTGCATTATGGTCTTTTCCTTTCTTTTTCCATGTTAGTAGTTTATTCATTGTAAATCTTTATCATCAATCTAGCACGGGCTTTCTTGGGGCAATGCTCAAGTAGGGAGGAAGACCTGAAAGTTTCTCTCACCTCTTCGGATGGGATAGGCAACCACAATGATACCACATCTGAGGATATAAATGTGTTGGTGACTTCAGGATCCTTAATACCCAGCCTTGTGAAGTGTTTACTCTTTCGACTTGACAATTTGATAACACATGGAAATGGTTAGTCCTTCCCTTTGTCTTATTAAATTTTTTATTGATTTATCTTTTAGACTTTTACTAGTGTTTGTCGTACTTCTTTTAATATTTGAATATTAATATTTATTATAAGCCAGCTTATTTCAATAATCTCTTGTTTTTGTTGTCATTGCTTATAATTTTTTAGTTTCTGATCATATTGAATGTGTGTGCTCATAATCATATGGAATGTAAATCACCTACTGTACATGCTATTGAAGTGGTTATATGACAGGTAGAGGTAAAGTGACATTCTTGATTTCCATAGATAATTTTAAAATATCATTCTGTTTTTCAGTTTGAGGGCAAGCCTTGGCGCAACGGTAAACGTTGTTGTCGTGTGACCAAGAGGTCACGGGTTCGAGTCTTAGGAGCGGCCTCTTGCCAAATAAATTGGCAGGGGAAGGCTTGCCCCCCAGTACACTCTTGTGGTGGGACCCCTCCCCGGACCCTCGCTCAGCGGGGACGCGTAGTGCGACCGGGCCGCCCTTTTTTTTTTTTATTCTGTTTTTCAGTTTACTTTTATTAACAACTTGCATTTTAAGTGTAATGTCTTCAACTATAAAATATTCACCAAATTGCTTCAATTTGTATATTAAGGTTTTTCTCAAACACCACACCTATATCATTGGAAGACACCAGTTTGAAGACATTCTCAACGTTTTCTTCAAAAAACTTTTCATTGTACATTTTGTTTTTTAAGACGTAAAGTGGATATATGATAAAGCAATCTTGGAACACACAAGGTAGAACAAGATAGTTCCTTTTATTTCCTTATCAAAATATGAAACGAAAGCCTACCCATCTTCACTGCAAACCATGAGAATCCCCAGTTCAATGAATTTCCAGTAAGAACAAGACAGAAAACGGGTTATGGATTTATGATAAGGTTGAGGAAATTGAATTAAATTTTGAAGATGCGGAAGGAAGTGATACTGACAAAGAATGTATTTTAATTGGGTAATGAATATGTTTTATAATTCTAGTGAATCTATATTTTTGTTATTCAAATAAAAATTGTTATGTTTAGTGTGGAGCAATGTAATAGGACTCACAAAATTAGTTGAACTATTGAAGCATGTAATCAATGTGTTTCTTCAGTTGATAATTCTGTTATTACAAATCTGCAGCAATATTTTGACATTCTTTCAGTAGTATGAAATGCTTTTGTCATTTGAACCTCAATTTTCATCGAGCTGGTTTGCAAATTTATGGTGAGCAATCACCTTTGCTGGCTGGCGTTTCATTTGCAGCTTCCTGGAACCACAGCAACAGGTTTAATTGCAGAGAACCTAGAATGCGAACCTCGTTAGTCATGCTTGAGAATTATTGAGGAAGGTGCTTTAAATTGTACTAAAAAAGTAATGTGCAGTCTGTGGTTATCTGCAACTTATGGCTTTTGATTTGTTCATGTAGTTTCATGATTTTGATAGTAGTACAACTCTCATCATTAGAAATTTAATTTTTATGATATTTTTAACCTTCATAGACATCAAGTTGTACTTTATCTGGGACCTAATTAAGATGTTGTGATTTCTTCAGTCTACAGTTCATGGGAAGTGGGGAAACTTAAATGTTTTCAGTGGATCAAGGATCGTTTCAACAATTCAAATGTTCACTTTTGTGTAATTGGGGATGGATGGGAAGAGTGTGAAGCTGCTCAGGCCATGCGATGGCCTTTTGTACAGATCGATCCCCGTCCTGGCAGCAGTCACAGATTTCCTGGTCTCACGCTTAGAACTTTAGGGTACTATCTTGCAGTTGTTTATGGTAGCTCTGATGCTGAAAATGATGAAGGCAAGTCATCATCTGATCTATAATACACTACCATCTTTTTGGGTGATATTCTCTGTACAGCTTCAGGACCAGCATATGGAATCATGATTAATACATATATGGGCATTGAGTTGAAGTAGAGGTCTCTCTCTCTCTCCCTCTCTCTTTTTTCTTTTATGACTCAGCTGCAACCACATCTCCTAGTTTTAATCTAAAAGAATACCTTCATCTCTACTGTTTCATAATTAGTTTTAGTCCCTGTATCTGCCTATGTTAGCATTCTGTAATATGTACATATATTTACATTAAGTTTATCATTTTGAAATAAGATAATAGACGAAACAAGTAAACTGCGAGTCTCTTTTTAGACCTTAAGATCAATGCTAATTAGTGAAATGATATATTCCTTGTGTTGCAATACTTAATTGAAGAATCAATTATTTCCTCCTGAAACTCTCCTGCATAAATCTCTCTTTCTTGGATGTATAAATTCAGATGTTCCCTGCCCTATTGATGCAAATTCATTCGGTTTTCTTTTTATCAAATTCAAGTTTAGTTTATCCGGTAAGAAGAATTGAAGTTTTAGGATTAGGGCCAGACTCGGTTTGGCTAATTTTGCTTCGAATTAATTGCTGTATTTTATTTTTAATATTAATATTAATGGTAGTATTGTGTCCCGTATCATAATATTGATTCGGCTGAGAGTCCTTCAAGTTCAAATAGAAATCAAACTTTGTTCATCGAGGCTTTGCCTCCTCAATTTCAACAATTTTGCAGCCCGAAAACTCTTCGGGCACATATTGCTATTGTAAATGCAATTCTTTTCTCCTCCATCTGTATCTGAAGCTTCTCCTCCATTGTTGATTTCAACCTCTGATACATCTGATCTTGTTTGGGCGGCTTCCTCTATTTTCTTTTTCTGATCTTCATTGTTGATGATAAGGAATAGTTTTGGCTTCGTAAATATCTTATATAGTTGCTAGCTGTTACAGCTACTAGCTTATCTCTATATATTCTAGGATTATACTCCTATTTATATTATTTTCTTCATTCAATAAAAATACAACCTCTTCTCATATTTCCTTTATGTATTAAAGCAATTCAATCCCTTTTCCATCTTTGCAAACTCTGCTTTTCACCAATAGTTCAAGTCGTTCGTTTTTACTCGTGAATCGCTTGTGAATCTGAAACCGATTGCAACTCAAGGTCTCGTCAAAATAACCAATTTTTTTTTTTTACTTTCAAGTTTTTTATTTTCAAATCTGACTTTGTTATTGTTATTTCAATTCTATCTCCATTGTTAATTTGCTTATACTACTATATTTTACATAAAAACAATTTCAATTGTAATTTCTTCCTTTCATTTTAGTACTTGTAATCAAATTATTTTACATTAATAAAATATATTTTTTCCATTAAATCCCCATCTCAATTTCGCATTTAAATTTCCTTTATTTAACCTGCAGTAGTTATTGTTTCAAAAAAAAAAAAAAACCTGCAGTAGTTATAAATTATCCAGCAAAGGCACTAAGAATACAAGAGAAACTTTTTTTAATCCTTAATTCATCGCTAATCGCTTCGTTTAGAATTTCGGTTTTCGTGGACATAATCCATAAATATAACTGACCATATTAATGGAAAGTTAATTTTTTTGACACGTTTGCACCCAAACCATACATGGTTGAAATTAATAATATTTACAAAATATCGCTACCATTCACATAGTGGCATATAATCTCTTTCTAATATTGTCGTGTTAACCTCTTTCCAATATTAGTGCTTTTGTTTCCTTTTTCCATTCCCAGTTAGGCTCTACTCTTTATAAGGATTCCCTATTCTAATGAAGTTCTTTTTTTCCTACAAAAAAAATTCATTAAAATTAAATACTCATTCCTATAATAATTACCGATAATAATATTGTATATGTGAAACTATTTTAAATAATTTTTTAATAGAATTTAGATTTTATACCGTTTAATTTTATGTATGAGAAAATTGACGAATTCGAACCCGACCTCGAGTTTAACATCGAGTTTAATATTCTGTTTACGAGCTTGTTCACGAATTTTATTTGCGAACAGTTCGTTAATTCAGTTTATGAACTTCGTTCACAAACAACTCATTAATTATATTTATTTATTATTATTTTTTTTTGGAAGAATGAGGGCTTCAAGCCCAATGAGCTAAAACAAAAACAACAGACGAGCCTAAGGCCGGATTTCCCTGCTAAGGGAAATGCCTAAACAATCCTGAAACTTATATAGTTTTGAAACTTTAATTTTTCACAAAAACTAAGTTGTTTTACATTATAATGCTAGAAAATAAAAATAAAGATTATTTTATTTTTTAAATCTTATAATAAAATTTATTATATGCTTTTAATGAAATAAAAATTTCATGAACTTTTTTATTTTATTTTATAAGAAATTTATTTTCTTTAGATCTAATAACAAGTCACATGAAACTTTGGGAACGTCGAACAAAGGCAAAGGCAAAGGCTAAGGCTAAGAAGGAGGGTTAGGTGACTGCGTGCTAGATCTGCTGTTGGTGCAATGTGAGTGCGTGCTAGATCTTGATGCGTTATTGTGAACGTGGTCCACATAGTTGAAGTCGTCTTCTTGCTTTCTCAAGTGGAAGTAGTTTCATTTGGGTGCACATCATCAATCATTTGGGTACTGAAAGAGCAGTTGGAAGCATTACTTACATTGGAAAGAATGGTTGGAACTGCGCTTACGCTAGAGCGACCTGATTTCGCGAACTAATTGTTTGTAGATCTAATAAGATCATTAACCAATTGCAAAAATTATGTTTTTAAATACTTTTGATCTTCTTCTTCTTCTTCTTCTTCTTCAAAAAAAAAAAAAAAAAAAACTTTTGATCTTTTCAAAGCTAATTAAGATTGCCAAGCACACACACACATGAATTAAACAGTACATTTAAATATACATATAACAAGAAAGAAATACAGAAAAGATGATAGTAATCTAAATAGGGATAGCATTGGTAACAGAAGGGTAAACAACAGTAGCCGGATGCCCCATTATCCTCCGCCCTTTTCTATGTTTAAAGAGGTAAACAAACGCCCCGATCGGCCATTCCACCACCGCAGCCACCGCAAACGCCAGGAACCCAACTGTTGGACCCACCACCTTGCACCGGCATGGGTTGCTTGTGTTCCCACATTCTACGCATATCGGAATTCCGGCCATCTTCTATTTATGAAAATGAACAACTGATCGCAATAGGAAAACGCCCACAAAAACTGCTTCAACGGTTAAGTATAACAAGTATAGCAGATACCACATCTCTTATCTCCCATCTTTGGACTCCGAATATCTCTCCTTCTTATAGCAGACCTTCAGAAACTCCATTGTAGCACTTCCAGGGCACGTGTCATCTACCTGGGTTAGTTACCTATACACGTGCCTCATTCTTAAAGGATAATTGACACATGTTGCCTCTTCTGCTCTTCTTTTCGTGTTATCACTCTTATCCATTTCCCATCTTCTTTTATTTATAGATTTCTTTACGTGCTTTAATAACCTTTTCTGTCCTATAAAAAAAAAAAAAAAAATAACCTTTTCTGTTTTTTTCAGAGGAAATTACATATATCAACTTAATTTTATAGTTAAACGAAGTTTTTTTTTTTATTTTTTTTTATCTTTTAACAATAATTTATTTATTTTTATAATATTGTCGGAAACTAATAGTTTATTTTATCTTTTGTCAAAAGTTTGCATGTACCAATTATAAAACTATATTATCAAAAATAGTACTTTGTTTTTTATAAAGTAAATTTTATTTTATTTTATTTACCTTCTCAAGCTGAGCTTCTCGAATCGAGCTTTGACCAAGCCGAGTTTTGACCAAATCTGGTCGAATTTTGCCAGAGCCAAGCTTTTATCGAGCTTTAATCAAATTCATCATACATGCATAAAATAAGTAGCATAAAAACTAGAAAATCCTTATAACATACTCCATATGAGTTTAAAATATTTATAAAGAAAAACAATCATGTTATTGTCGAGATTCCAGAACAGTATATGGTATTTGTGATCGGAAAACACAAGTTCGGAGAAAAATTTCAAACAATGACATATATTAAACTTGGGTTAATATACATATTTGCCCCTATATTTGTCCGTTTTAGCATATATACCCCTATATCAAATAAACACATAAATATATCCTTATATTTTTCAAATTACTGCAAAAATACCCTAACCTAACAGACTAATGATGTGGCACTAACGGTGCAACACGTCAGCCTCCACATCACCTGCCACGTCAACTAAAAAATGTCACATTATATTTTTAACGACAAAAAAATTTTGCGGCAAAAGTTTGCGCGACAATTATTTTACGCGATGAAATTTTACACATCAATCTCTCTAAATTTGTCGCTAAATGAGACCATACCTACAAATTAGCGACGAAATTCGTCCTCTATAGTCATTCTAAATTTACCGCTTTAGTTGTATTGACAATTTTAAGTGTCTCTATTAGTAATTTATTTATTTTTATATTATATTTTATAGATAAATTTTATACCTAATAATAATAATTGACCAATTACTTCAATTAAATCAAAAAACTTTCAAATCATTTGATAAAGAGCATATAATATCAAAATTTGATAAATTTCTAAATTTATTAAATGTTATAAATGGATCCAAAAGGATATATTACAAGTGTTATTTCTAAAATTACAGGAACTGCAGCTGAAACAAGAGCACTGTCTGATATTTTAACACCATGATGTAGCTCATACCGCTCACGAAGACCACGAAGAATGGATATTGTGTCTTCAATGTAGTTGATATTTTAACACCATGAAGAAGATATTGCTCCACTTGTAGCTCCTGACCATTATGTTGATTTGTTTCAGCAAATGATAAATTCTCTTGTCCATATGCTATATAGTATATTAACAAAATGAGATGCTCTAGTTGAAGTTGTAACTTCCTTCAGTACAACTTTTAACCTTTCCTCAAAATCTCCATGATATTTGGCTCCAGCAACCAATGAACACATGTCTAGGGAAATTAGCTGCACATTGACAGTAAATCACAAATGTCATGAACCAAATTTATCTAAATTATAGGCGAGTCCATAAAAAAAATTTGACCTTTCAATGTTAACTCTAGCTGCACATCAGCAGACCAGAAAATGAGTACAAACACAATCCTTTGGGCCAACCTACAAAACAAACAAAACTTGCATATTGGCTAATTGATTAAATGTAGACTTAAATAATTAAGGAGAGAGCAGATGCTTTATAAGTAATTACACGCAACTGCAGTTTTTCCTACACCAGGCTCACCAATAATAAATCTGGATTGTTCTTTTGTTCCCCTTGATAAAATTTGGACACACCATCGAATTTCATCATCTCTACCTATAACAGGATCTAGTTTTCCATGCCTAGCAAGTTCTGTCAAGTCATTAGGATAACATACTGTTTGAAGCAGGAAAAATAGAAAAAAAAATCAAACTTTGATCAAGTACTCTAAACTGATACTCTTCAGTAATTGCGAGTCTACAAGTGCAAAATTGATAAAGCTATAGATATTCTTATATACCTGCCAATTCAGTGCACAAATCACTCAATGTCACTAGTGGATATTGATGAGTTAAGTTTTTGGCAAGGAAAATCAAGGGTTTTACCAAACATATCTGGTAAAATTGCCTTTTCCTTTTCATTAATTTTACAACTTCCTTCAGCTTTGAGATAGTTTATCCATGATCATGGTTCAATTTCTACAATTTGAAAAGTCTCCAGATAAGCAACCTAGATATTATGGCCAGAACTATAAAATTCATGCCTTTAAGTTTTCACTTCGAGATATAATGTATATATATGTATAGCATTAAAAGTTTATATATATTCATTCAACAAACCTAAATTGATATTCATCAAATAAGTTAAGAACTGTTAGAGATAATTTACCTCGGACGAACTTGGGATGATGATATGACGTAGAATATCAGAGACCTGAAACAGGATATGTAGTAGGGGGGTTATCTTTAGGTGATAAGATGCAATCTTCATCAGTAAAATCGACATTGAAGATATTGCATCTAATTTGCAATTTCAGAAGCCTTAATTGTCAATAGAAGCCTTAATTGTCAATTGATCTTACTTGATTAGGCTCTCTAGGCACAAATTTGCATATATCCATGCCCAACAAAAGGGTATGGATATATATTATATACATTTAAAATCCTATTTCTTGATTCAGATTCTACAGAACTAGAGCCCAAGTCCTTCTTTAGTCCTTTGCTGATCATTAGTTCCCTTACTTGTGCAGCATCTTCCCATTTTCCCATCTCCGAATACAAGTTAGACAGAATTACATAATATGCACTATTCTGTGGTTCCAATTCAATAAGTTTCCTAGCCACAAATTCACTAAACTCCAAGTTGTTATGAGCCCTACAGCCAGTAAGCAATGATCCCCACATAGGTTTTGTGGGCTCAAAAGGCATTCCGCTGATAAAGCTATCCAATATGATCCCATGGCTTTCTCAAACCGATACTCTCTCATTCCAACTCGAGACATCTCTGTCAGCCATTTCATCGAACACCTGTATGGCATACTCAAAAGAACTGCACTTTGCAGACAAACCAACAAGGGAGCTCCTCACAATAATATAAAACAAAAGACCAGATTTCAACAGATGTGGATTTGTAACAAAATTAAATGAGATTTAAGCATTTCTATGGATTTGTAACAAGGATTTGTTCCATTTTAGAGTTTTTTTTCTTCATTCTCAAATAAACCAAATCCACCAAAAAACCCTTTGAGAAAGATCGAGAAATAGAGAAAGAGTGACTTACTGAAACAGTCGTTCTATGCCGTTCTCAGAGAAGAAATCACCAGCACTCTTTGTTGTTCCCCACTCTCGCTCAATCGTTCCCCGTCGATCGTCGATCAAACAGAGCTTAAGATCTTTCCAATTCCGACTGCTTCATCGCTCAAAGGTGTAGAGAGAAATGTAAGAGTCGGCTGGAAAGTTTTAGGGTTTTTTCATGTCCATGTGTTATAATTTTTATTAGGATTTAAAATTAGTTTTAATGATGTGTAATATACATGTGTTACTAAGCATTCTGTTTAGATTAGGGTATTTTTGCAGTAATTTGAAAAATATAAGGATATATTTATGTGTTTATTTGATATAAGGGTATATATGCTAAAACGGATAAATATAAGGGCAAATATGTGTATTAACCCTATTAAACTTTGTAATGTATGTTATTCCTTATCAAAACCTAATTGTCTCGCTAAAGACTCAAATGTCTAAGCTTTTTTCTGTGTCATTTTTTTTGTATGGGTTAAATCTTATTTGAGTTGTGAATTGTGATGAAAACTAATAATAACCAATGACATATATATATATATATATATATATATAGTAATTAAAAAATAATCGAGTCTGCTCGCGAGCTTTCGAGCCGAATCTGAGGAAGCTCAGACTCAGCTTGTTAGTGCTCGAGCCGATCCCGAACTCGAGTCGAGTCCTATCGAGCCGAGCTTTGATCGAGCTTTCACCGAGCCGAGCTCGAATAGTTTACGAACTACGAAGGCTCATTTGCATCCCTGGATGAGCTTACTTTGTCAAAGTTTATCACCATCCAATGGTGGAAAGTAAGACTTACTTTATCAAAAACAAAGTAAGCATAGCCTAACCCATTATCAAATAATAAATAATTGTATAAATTTTATAATTTAAATATAAGATAGTAATTTTACATTTATTTTAGTTTTAATTAATAAAGTTTTTAAATCATTTTAATTATATAAATAAATTAATTAATAATTGTATATTAAACATAAATCGATATACAATCATATATTATGTTATTTTTTTATATAATATAATTATAGCAAAAAGCATTATTAGGTTTTTGATCTTTTAATTTTTGGTTTATTAGGTCTTTGATCTTTTATTTGGATATATTAAGTTCCTGGTTATTTATTTATTTTTGTCTCATTAAACTATTGATGACCAAATTAGTAAATTGTGAATGTCTAATTCGGTTAACAGACTGTTATTCATTGTATCTGCATTTGAAATTTATATTTTTTCACTGTTTGAAAATAGTTTTGGATGTGTGATGTGATTATAGAAAAACTGTAAAAATCTTAATTAATACTATAATAAATATATTTTTTAATAATTTCAAATGCAAATGAAGTTAATAGCGTAAAAAATCCTAAATTTTCCTTAAAAAAAAGATAGATGTAATTTTTTTTTTAAGGATATGTACCAACAGGAACATCTTTGGTTCATTTCGTCAACAAATACCAAAAATTCTAATGTAGAAATGAATGCAAAGTCAAGAAAAGAAAGGAAAAGAAAAGCTTGAATGAAATGTCCACTTTTGAATTTGGATAAGTAGATGACTTTTCTAATGGGTGCATCAGCTAGAAATGGAAGTTCTTTTCCATTATAAAATTATTAAAGATGTCAATGTATTCTCTTTAACGAGAGCATCAAGTTTTTTTTTTTTTAGTAATACTAATATTTCATTAAGTAGTAAAATTGCAAGTACAAGATGAGACCAGTAAGGCATAAAACTCACATATATGTAGGCTAAGCCTAATACATAGTCCATAAGGGGCAAGAAAATGACTATTACAAACAAAAAGGGCCATCAAAAGCACATCGAACATAAACAACAGTTGAAACATATATTTATCATAGCTCCAAATTCACCGTAAAGCAACCAATCTTCAACATTTGAACCATTCTGAACCTTCGGATCTAAGTCCTTTCTTTTGCAACCACGTAGATCCAGTGATCTACGGATAAGATCTACCGTTTATGCCCTTGCTAAAACAGAAAAAGTTACAAAAATAAAGATTTTAGCCACCAAATGCAATTCCAACGGATCTAGAGATCTGATAAGATATAGGATCCAACTAACAAGACCAACACAAACAAAAAGAAAAATAACTATAAAGACGAAAAACAAAGCAAAAAAAAATAAAAGCGGTGGGAGGATCCTCCTCAACTAGACTGCAGCAAAGAGGAAGAGAGCTAATGGAAGATCGGTGGGTTGGGATGGGGCAAAGAAGAAAAAAGAAAAAAAGAAAGAAGAAAGAGGTGGGAGGCGGTGGTGGGAGTTGAGGGAAGGATATGTAAATCCTAGAGAGAAGGCAGACCTTCTCCCTCTAAGAGCCTCCTAATATAAATATGATGGGACTATAATGAGCATCAAGTTGATGACTAAAAATATTAAAACGGATAGTCGGGAAAAATCAAATTAAAGAGGTTCAACTCGAAGTAATAGAGGAGAATTGAAGATCATTATGTTTTTATTTAACCTGAAAAAAACAGTGCTAAACGATATAATTTAAATTTTCTCGATGTGCCGAACGATTGAAAGTGTTGGGGAACAAAACGTGCATCGAAAGATATTTCAGGAGTCCCGATCGCCGATCTAGACAGATCGCTGCCGTCACTTAATCGTCGGCGACCTCTTGTTTCTTTTAGTTGGGCGTATTAACACTCAACATTAACCCGTCTCCTTTCTCATAGAAATGAGTTTCCTTCCTTTGAGAAAAGTCCACTTAATTTGGTATTTAAGCCAAAGTTTAAGATTGTCCCATTTAATTACTAATTTCTTTATCATCCTAGATAAATTACATACGTGATGTACAATCTTTACTCTATTTCATATTTTGGCGTACAAACTTCAATTTTACAGATTAAAATATACTACTCTATAAGGTTAAACCCCAAAAATGGGTTATTTAAAGAAATTATTCCCAACATAGTAATGGTTGGAAAATAATTCCTTTGGAGATGTTTTTAATTTTATAGTTAAAAATAGTCTCATTACGGCAGTAGACCCACCGTAATGGTACAAAAAAACAGAAAAATTACTTTTTCAGTAGTTAAAAGAGCATAAGTGAATAAGTCCCGAAGAGAAGATTAAAATCATGTGTTATGCCAAGGATCTAGTGAAATCAATTAATTCAGATGTTAGGAACAAAAACCATAATCAGATTTTAAGCATAAGTTTTGTTCTGTCATTATCTTTTTAAAGAGCAACCAGATAAATATATCGAACGAAACAACAATTTATTTAAATTACCAAAGTAAGGTCCAATGAAATCACATAAATTAACTTTATCCTTATGTTCAACCATTGATTCCATCTCAACACTAGCTAACACATCCATTTCATCAAATAATGATTCTTCTCCAAAACTATATTCAAACTGGAACGCATTACCTTTTGTTCTTCCGATGTGACGCCGCTTGTACAACTTTTGGCTAGTTGAATCACACCTGAAGCCAATCCTTATTGAAATCTGAATCAATTCCTAAACGAGCAAGTTTGTAAGTAAATTTATCGAACACATGGTGGTCATTGTTGAATAAACCAATGTTTGTCCAAGAAGAATTTGTGACTGGTTCGACATGCTCGTGACTAATAAAGATTGTATGTCTGTTGTCACCCGAAACGTTGAAATCTCGATGGAAAGTTGCATAAGTGACGCAGAAGTAAAGTTGCGGAGATAATCAGAAAAAGATATTGTCGTCTATTTTATTTGGTTTTGGCATTGGTTGGATTGTAAATAATAGGACATTCTTTTCATACATATTTATCCAGAACTGATGAATGAAAATCTCCAAGACTTTAATAAGATTTAAGAACTTAAGAATAAATAAATCCTAACTAGAGATTAATTAATTTTTTTAATCCTAATATGTAAAGGAATCCCAATTAATAATATCTCGTTCATTAATTAAAGAGAGGTTTTAGAGGGAAATTTAGAATGAGAAAAGTTGCAAGAGAATAAATTTTAGGAGAAAAAATAAATTAAAGAAATAAAAATTAGGAGAAAGAAAATGTGAGAAAAAGTAGAGAGAGTTTCAATGTGATTTTTTTTTTTTTTTGAATTGAGAGGGAATTTTTTAGGATGTACACTATAGTATGTAAATTGAAGATTATAAACCAATGTGTGATACGATATAAATATTGTACACTATATATGTAATTTACTCTTATCACCCATATTTATTTAATTAGTTTATTGAGGTTATAGTTAATTATAATTATGTGCTTAGATTTTAGTTTATTATGTGATGGGCACTTTTATTTTTATTTCTCTTATTTTAGGCTTTTTATGTATTTTGGTATTGATGTATTTTTGCCATTAAAGTTTGATTCTATTGAGGTTAAATGATGTTAATTAGTTAAATTTGCTTGGGAAATGAATGTTAAATGGAGGGAGAGAGTAGGGATGTAAATGGGACGGGGTGGAATGGGGAATGCATTTTTCATTCCTGTTTCCAACTAGTCGGAGATTCACTATCCCCATGAGCTAAACGAGGACAAATTGATCCCCATTCCCGTCCCGCAGGGAATCCCTATCCCTACGGGGATCCTCATTCCCCGTTTACAAATGTTCTAAAAACGTTATCCACATTCTACATTCCCCATTCACCACGGGGGATCACAGTTTATGTTCAAAAACTCAATAAAGGAAAAAAATGTTTAAGAAATAGTGACTAATAATATGAAGTATTAACAACCATTTTCAAATTTTTCAAATAAAAAAATAAAAATTGAAAACAACCAATCACTTAATTAAAATGTACTTAAATCATCCAAAAAAAATCAATTATCACGGAGAATAATTGGGGAATCTCATCGGGGATTAACGGAACGGGGACGGGAATCCTCATCCCCGTCCTATGGGGATCCTTATCGGGGATTATCTGTCCCAAGCGCGACAGTTCACTGATGAGGACGGGAATTTCCGTTCCATTTACATCCCTAGAAGAGAGATTTCAAATATTTAAAAACCGTGTACAAACCTTCATTTTAAGTCCCACCAAATTAGTTAGATTTGGAGGATAAGTGTTCAAACCTCCCTGACATTCTATATTTAATCTTTCTTAAACCCCATCCAAGCGAACCTTAGGTTAATTGAGTATAAATTTATATCTTTGATATAAGTAAACTAATCTTTCATCCATCAAATTAAAATTACTAGGAGTTAGGGTTCATCCTTTATAGGTTTTTATACTCCAGTTGTTCTCCTTAGAATATAACTTGAGATTTATTATTATTATTATTATTATTATTAGTTAAAAGCTTTAGAATATCTATTTTGAACCTGTCCGTGCATCACTCTTGACTTCTTTCTTAATTTAAGAAGAAGTTCTACGATGGACTGAATGCAATGGACTCAACCAATGAAAATAGAGAAACACGTTACCGCATTGGGAGATGATTGGTGCAAGGAAAGAAAGTACACAATTGTCATGTTTTTATTGGAAAGGTCCAATAGACCAAGACCATAGTAGAATTTCTCTAATTTAAGTCCATTCATAATTGTTTTTGTTTAATTAGGCAAGAAAAAGAAAGTGCAGAAATACACAGCTTTTGTATTGGGGAGCCAATAGATTGATGTGTAAATATCTGATGTTATATGGCATTGAATATACAATTTGGAGCCATAAATATATTAGTAGATACTTTCCTTTGATTTTAGTGGCTTGCCACTACTTTTTACTAGTTACAGTCTCCACTCGAATTTTGTTGCCCTCTCACACTTGGACTTTTTTCCAACAATACGTAGACAATGTGAGTGTATATGTTCAAAATCTAGATTTACTTTATATTTTGGAAAATTCAAATTAATGAGTGTATATGTTCAAAATCTAGATTTACTTTATAGTATTTTGGAAAATTCAAATTAATGTGAATATCTTCTCTTCTCTTGTGTAGAAAGAAAGAAAGAGATGCAATGCCGTTAAGAATAGGATAGAAAACAATTAATTGGATTGTCAAAATTAAGAGTTGATGGCAGGCAATGCAAGTTGGGTATGCTACCTTATCTAATCTCTTAAATCTAATCTTAAGTTTTAATATAAATATTGGTTAGAGGAATATGCCAAACCTAAGCTTTCTGTCTTTCTTGTAATCAAAGATGATTGGTTAATCAATTACCACATTTTGTCACCTGTATGTATCTGTATGTATGTATCCCAACAAAAACATACTTTCTTCTCTTCTCATAATCTTTCTTTACTTTTTTTTTTATTATTATATAAGAAAACAAAATCAAATAGATAAGGAGAAAGTCGTTTCAATCAATCTCACGGTCTCTTACATTTCTCATATTTGGGGGCACATCTCATGTGCTTCCATTACAAATTCAGAGATTGCATAAAAAAAAAAAAACTCCCCACATATATAATAAAAATAATGTAATTTTATTATAAAAAAATAATGTAATTTTATGTTTAATGTTTGCAAATTTTTAACATTTGTAAATTGGACTAAATTTCAATTATTATTAACAAAACATTCTATCCATTTATAAATCTAGGTATCTGCATTTTATTTATGTGTTGTGTGATCACCATAATATCACATGGAAAAAAAACAAGTTTAAATTTTTTTTATCTCATGTTATACAACATTACATAGTATATCAAAAACAAGTCCATAGATACTTAGAGATGTAAAATGCTTCATTGCATGGGCCTTTAGAGGCCCAACTTTTTGTTATTATTATTAAATAATATCCAACTGAAAAATCTAAATGGAAGGCTCAGCTTATTTTCAAAATAAAACCAATTATTTTTAAGTTATTCTCACAAATAAAACTCAAACCTATTTGGTTATGTTAAATTTATTCATATAGCACATGAATAGTTCAATTTTTGTTATTTACTGAATGTTGGACAATATTATTATTAATTGATTTTTTTTAAATCATAAGGTGCCGTTTGGTTCGCGGAATAGAATGGAATGGAATAGAATAGTTATTCCAAAGGAATAGAATAGCAAAGAATGGAATAGAAATTCTTAGGAATTACTATTCCTATGTTTGGTTGGTGGAATAAGGTAGAATGGAATAGATAATTTTTTTATTAAAAAGACAATATTATCCTCAAATGTAATTTCTTATTTATTTTAAAATTTTAATTTTTTTACTATAAATTGTTCAAATATTTAATATATATTGTTCAAATGTGCAAACCGTAAAAAACACAAAAACATGAAAAAAGTGGAAAACACGAAAATGTGAAAAAAAATGAAAAACGTGAAAAAATCGAAAAACACGAAAACATGAAAAAGTGTTAAAAACACGAAAAATGCGTTTGTAACGTTTTTTTATGTTTTTCCGTGTTTCCCAAGTTTTCTTGTTTTTCCGTTTGTTCACGTTTTCGTATTTTTCACGTTTTGTCATGTTATTGTGTTTTATTTTGCATTTTTTCGATTTTTCACGTTTTAGTTTTTCGGTTTTTCCCCTTTTTGTTTTTTTTTCGCGTTTTTGTATTTTTCGTATTTTGTTACTTTTTTCGTGTTATTCACGTTTTTCCATGTTTTTCGTATTTTTTCATATTTTTTTGTTTTTAACGTTTTCATGTTTTGTTTGCGTTTTTCGCATTTTCATGTTTTTCACATATTGTCACGTTTTTGTATTTTAGCATTTTTCGTATTTTTTTGCATTTTCGTGTTTTTATTTTTCACGTTTTTTAATATTTCGTATTTTGTCACTTTTTCGCGCTATTCCTATTTTGTGTTTTTCGTGTGTTTGCTTTTTTTTTTTGCGTCTTCGTGTTTTTCGCATTTGTTCACGTTTTCATGTTTTTCGCATATTTTATTTTTTGCACATTCTCGTGTTTGTAACATTTTCACATTTTTCGTGTTTCATATTTTTCGTATTTTTACATTTTTTAACGTTTTCGTCATTTTTCCATTTTTCACGTTTTATATGATATAAATTATGGATTGACCAAAATTTATAAGATTTGGGAAAGTGATTAGAGAGAAGATTGAGGATTTAATGGAGGATAATTTTGTAAATTACAAAAATATAATATCAGGAATAGACTATTTCTAATCTAAATTGAAGAATAGCTATTCCATGAAATCAAGGAATAGGGATTCCATGGAATAACCATTCCATAAAAAAAATCAACCAAATGTGGGAATAGCTATTCTTTAGGAATAGGCTATTCTATTCCCCCTCTATTCCGCGAACCAAACGAGCCCTAATAGTTATTAGTAATAATTATTTTTTAGTTCTAATCCAGCACTTTATATTTAATATTTCAAGAAGAATGTACAAAAAGAGAATCCAATTGGCACTTAAAAACAAAAATAATTAAAGCATATAAGATAAGATTTTAATACATATTTTGCATAGCTTGACATAAATTTTGTCCGGAATGTATGCGAAATTAAATAATTAGGTGTATATATTTCAAAGTTAACTAGAAGGTTGGAGCATATATTATATGAAATAAAGGGGAATTAGGAATGGTAGAAAGGGGAAAGAATATAGAGTTGGATAAAAGGTGGAGTACGTATGTGGAAAAGAAACAAAAGTGGTCCTTGTCCTGTTTCTTACATATGTTTGTTTTTCTTTTGTGAATGAAAAACATAACATATATATCTTTAGATGATCTTGGTTCTCAACTTACAAACCTTATGCTGCCCCATACTTCTTAAATGGACTCTTTTGGACCATTCATAATTCATTCCCATTTTATTTTATTTTATTTTATGTGTGTTTGATTATAAAACTCCCTTCTGTATTCCACCTACTACTACTACTACATTTGATTGTTTTTTCTTTACCAAATCAAAACAAAACATACAGAGACTAACTTTAAGGACAAAATATACACATTCACCCAATGAGGTGTGTTTAGTGAGGATGAAGATGGAGTGTGTTTAGTGTGAAAACACCTCACTAAAATGTTTCGAGCATATAAGAGATTTTCCAGTTCATTCTTTGACAAAGGGGTGGGATAGCATTCCAATGAGGAACTACTATGAATTTCACCAATACTTTTTATTTGTTGTAATCGGTTAAGCACTAGTAGATGTTAGTTTTCTTCTAACGCAAATCTAAACTGTTTTAAACGTAAGCTAATTCCATCAATATTATCCAAATTATGTTTAAAGAAATCTGACATCTTGTTTATAAACTCCTCCTCCCCACATTTCCTTTGTGTCATATTCATGACATTGTGCGGCATTGCCTTAACTGGAGAAACTTGTCATGTGTTAACAAACACTTTTTCTGCATCTTGCGACACAACAAAATTTGGATTCATCATTGCATCTATGTTATTGTGATGGCATCGTTTATGACCCGCCGACCGTGCTAAAATTGTTTCAAACTTGCAGAAGTATGAAATCTAACTTCTAATCAAAATATTGTGTAAAGCTAAAAGAATGAAAAGATTAAATGTTCAAAATTAAAACCGTAAAAAAGATAATTTAATTAGAATAAACGATGCCGAATCGAGAATAAAAGCTTGAAATTGAATATGAAATTTAAGAATTACAAACTTAGGAATTGAAATTGTAGAACTTGGAATTGAAATGAAGCTTGTAAAATATTGAATTCTTGAAAGAAAAAAACTAAAGATTCTATAGAACTAGAATTGAAAAAATGAGGAACCGAAAGAAATTGGCAGAGACTTGAGTTGAGTCTGATTTTGTTTGAGTTGATTTGGTTGGTTTTTATCATCTGTTCTGCTATAAAATTTTGTATTTATGTTGTAAATATTCTGTAGATAACTTCCCAGTAAAAATGCTTCCACGTATAAATAACAATGCTCCCCAACTGTTTTCGTCCACTATCCATAAAGTAAAGCTACTTCCCAACTGCTCTCCTCTTCTATCTCTGGTCAAACTCCACTATATCTTGTGAAGCTTTACTACCTCAATTTAGCTTATTGGCTAATTACAGATTTCAATCAGAACATTTAGTAAATTACCAAATTAGCTTGAAACTTCATATGTTATAAAAAAATTTGACTGTTAGTCAAATAATTACAAATTTAAATAAGAATATTTGATGAAATTACCTAATTTAAGTAATTAATTATGAAATTAATCCAAATTAAAACAAGGATAAAACAGTAATATACAAAGTTGAATCATTACAAAGTCCATGAATTTTATGATATTATTGTAATAGGTCTTTCTGTTGTTGTTTTTTAAAATGAGTCCCTAATTTTTTTTTTTTTTATTGAGCGCTTAATATTTTGAAGTCAACTCATAAAATTTTAAAATTGGCTTAATACCTTTGTCATCCTCTAAATTTGTCCTATTTTATCTTTAGTCTCATTTATGTAGTGGTTAATCTATTAGGACCTTCAACTCAACAAATATCACACTTCCGTGTTACTTTATGTGTCTATATGGCATTGATTAACCTTCTCAACTCATATTGTGCATCATATTAGCCATCCAGTTCACCAAATGTAACACTTCGTGCTCTTTATATTTTTATGTATTTTTAAAAACAATTAGTGGATGAATGCAGAAAGTGTATTAGAATGGATACAGACCATGTTTTGGGAGGAGTACTCAATACCATGTAGGCACAAATGAGTTAAATCTATGACAATTTTAAGCTGACTACTAAATAGAGTGGGATAAGTGATAAAATGAGATAAGTTAAGGGAGAAGCGGATGTATTAAGCCTTTAAAATTTGATTTAACCGAGTTATTTTCATACTCGGAAAGTAAATTTGTACAACTTATAAGACTCATTCAAAAAAAATCTGGGCCTAATACATCAGCTTCCTGAACTTGTTTAAAATAGTAAATTAGCTCCCTGAACTTTGCAAGTGTCTCACCAGCTCGTTAAACTTGTTTATTTCGTATCAGAATAAACAAGTTTGGGGAGTTTGTAAGACATTTGCAAAGTTCAGGGACCTAATATATTTTTATGGACAAGTTTAGGGAGCTGGTGATACGAAATAAGCAAGTTTAGGGAGTTTGTGAGATACTTGCAAAGTTCAGGAAATCAATCTATTATTTTGTACAAGTTCAAAGAGTTGGTGGTGTATTAAGCCCAAAAAATCTGAGGACTGAATTCAAAAGAAAAAGAAAATTGACTCCAAAAACATTATAAAATATTAATGTCTCTAAAATGCATTTGGGCTATAAATACTAGTAATAGACTGAAATTAAATGCAAATGCAAAATGAAATGTTAATATCTTGAATTTAAAATAGATAGCAAATAATAGAGTTTGTCTTTTTATTTTTGAAGTTTTATTAAATTAAATTACCTCTCTCTCTTCTCACTCTCTGGCAAGGTGTTAAAGGTATGTGTTTGCCCCACTTCACTTTATGTTAAACTGGATTTGTTTGCTCCTTTATCAGTGAGTTTCCATACCTTTTTGTCTGTAAACACAAAAAAGAAGTATTATAATAATAAACTAAGGTTTCCAATTCTGTAATGTTCATTATTTTCTGAACTTGTGTGTTTTTGGAATTCAGATTTGATGTATATGAATTGTTCTGTTACAGGCATGGCAAGATTCAAGAACAGGATCAGAAAAGGGTGAAATAGCTACAGAGATTTGTTTCTAGGAAATACAGAAACAAAAGAAAAATATAAGTTAAAAGAGAAAGATAAAAATGCCAGTTCCTCTAGCTCCTTATCCAACACCTCCTCCTGCTCCTGCTAATGGTATTATTCTATTCTATTCTTCTTTTAAATCCAAAATTGATGAGATTTGGTTAATAATTGTGTTTGAAAGTGTAGGTTCCCAGAGGCAGCTTGTATGTTCTGGATGTAGAAACTTGTTAGTTTACCCGGTTGGAGCAACTTCTGTATGTTGTGCTGTATGCAATGCTGTCACTGCTGTCCCGCCTCCTGGTATATTTTATTTATTGGTCGGGTGTATTACTCCCGGGAAGGAAGTATTATCAGAAATTTGATATGATATGGAAAGTGCAGGTACAGAAATGGCGCAATTGGTATGCGGAGGCTGCCACACTTTGCTCATGTACATTCGTGGAGCAACAAGCGTCCAATGTTCTTGTTGTCACACTGTTAATCTTGCTTTGGAAGGTATAATCAATTTAATTAATTATATTGTTAATATTGTATTGGTACTAATAAACAAATTAATTAATTACAGCAAATCAAGTGGCACACGTAAATTGTGGAAACTGCAGAATGCTACTGATGTATCAGTATGGAGCGAGATCTGTCAAATGTGCTGTTTGCAATTTTGTCACTTCTGTTGGGGTCTCTTCTCTTCTTTTCTTTTTTCTTCTCTTTTTTCATTAGTACCAATAATTCAGTTAGGTTCAACGGGTAAAAAAAACTACAGTGTCTGGTGAAAAATAATAGTTGTTGGAACAATTTTTTATCTCTATGTGGAAAGTTGAATTTCTAAAAATGGATAACATAATACCCCAAAAAAAAGTGATAATTTTTTTTTATTACTATTTGTAAATACAAAATGTATGTATTTTAATGCATTTTTGGATGTATGCAATGCAATGCAGGCGTCAGCAAGCAGTACGGAGCAGAAGTTCAACAGCTGAACCTGAAGATATAGTAAACAAAAAATAGTGAGGTTATTACAAATTCCTAAGCTTCAGTTTTGCATAATACTATTATAATTATAGTATTTCTGCATAAACCAGACGAAATTAAGTATATGTATAGAGTTTGCTCCAGTTCTTTTAAATTTAATCATCAACAAGCAAAGCAGTTTTTGGCTAAATAAAAATGTATCAGATTTCTATGTTTTAGAAATTTTTGTTCATTTTTTCTTTATTTTAGTTTGACATGTATAAATAAATAAATGCAGATTTTGCTGCTTTATCCTGTGTATGGTCTGAACACAAATGAAATAATTTTGTAAGTCATAATTGAAGGGACCAAACAGATATTTTGTTTGACAGCAAGCGCTTGGTTAAGTACCAATGTTGTGGAATTTTTTTTTTTGGTAATAAATGTTGTGGATATTAGTTGATTGATAATTGCTTCAATAAATATATATATATATATATATAGTACTTGATTGAAAGACTAATCTACAGAATCTAAATCTTATCTTGAGCAAGATATTCTATATCTGTTTTTTTAATGGTCACGCCTTCATTTAATGCTTTTATCTTATTAACAATTAATTTTGGCCTAACATCAATTTTCTTATATTTGTTTTTTTCCTTTTTTTTTCATAACAAATTCAACTGTGACATTGTTATATTTTGGACTAAAATGACACAAAATAAATAATGTCATTTTAATTTGGAACATTAGGTTCATATTATTTCAAATTTTGAATTAAAAAAAATAGAAAAAAGAAAATGAGCTATGACTGTATATCAAAATAAATGGATAGATCAATTTGACTTTTAGTAGAATTAATTTGTCTTGCCATAATTTTTTACTAAATTAACAGTGTAAATAATAATAAAAAAATAATAATTGAAAGGTGACGTTAGTATTGCGTCAAATTGACTTCCAACCAAATTTAAAATCCAAAATATCCTTTGATCCAAAAAAAAAAAAAATTGAATATTTGGTGGAAGCTGCTAGAAAGATTTCCTGTAGCAAAAATAGGCATGACCAATTTATTGAGACAAAATTAGAAAATATTTATATATGTATATATAAAGTGAAGTCGTTTTCGGAAGTAATTTATTTAGGGGAATATGACATAAAAAAGAAGCATATTCTGGTTGCTGGTAAATTGAAAAAGTGGATAGTCTGTATTGTAATGTTCCATGAAATAAAGGGAGCAACAAGTGAACGTGAATGGGCCTCAACCAAGCCAGCTGGAATTTGAGACTCTCAACTCAATTTTGTTAATATGTCTTGTCCTACTTCCCCCAATTTTACGATATATCATTTCACTTGGATTGGATTGGATGGATTTACATTTGCCAGATTTCACCAGGAAAGGAAACTACCCTCTAACAAACTAATCTCTTCTAATATAAAGTTTTTCTATAAATAATTTCTGGAATGAGCTCCGAATTTGGGACATAACATTTTTTAAAAAGTGATGCGGGGCATCTCCTTCTGGGATCGGGTCCGTGCGAAGGAAGTCGGAAGAAAAACCAAGCACGAGCAACAAGCGAGTAAAGAGGCCAAAACAGTGCCACACAACACACCAGCAGCTCAGGCACGCTCCGTGTGGATTAAAGCACGCTCCGCGTGAAGGAAGGTTTGATCCGGAGAAGAGTTCAGCAGCCAATCCACGCTCCGCGTGGATGAGGAATGCTCCGGAGAGAAGTCTAGAAGGTCACGTACGCGGTGCTTGTATTGGGCACGCTTCGCGTGGAATTAGTCACGCTCATTACTCCAGCTTCCTCCTTAATTACAATCATGTCACTCCCTATTTACAATTTATGTCACTCCCTATTTACAACCATACCACCCCTTTACCTTTACCCTAAATTACCCTTATCTTTATCCAATTAATTAGTTAAGTGATTTCTCCTTTATTATAATTTGTTAGTTAGATTTTGAGATGATATAAATTCATCTTTTTCCTTTGTAAACCCTAACTTTTTATCAATCAAATTATAATCTTCTTTAAGAAGGTTTGTTAAGGTTTTTCACCTTCAATAATGAGGATTTCTTATTCCTATGGATTTAGTCCATAAAATCCGAGATTCACTCATTCTAGTTTAGCTAGAGAAGAAATATCTCTGTTAGTTTACGATTAAAACTTTCAGACGATTTCGATCCGTACCAAAACGTGCATATCTACAACCTACAATAATTTTGGATGAGATAATGAAGCAAAATTCATTTTGGAGTGGAACCATCAGAATCAACAATAGTTCCACCTCTGTCCGCCCTTTCATCATCAAGGGCTGTTTCTTTTGTTTTTTCCCCAACCCAAGACAAAATAAAAAATAAAAATAACTCACCCCATATACTGCATTTATTTTCTTTGTACTTCATTAAGGGTAGGTTTGATTAAGTTGTTAACTAATAAATCTTGCAGTTGTTGTTAGCTATTTACGATTGCAATAAGCTGTTGTTGTTAGATGTTTAATTACTAGTGTTTGATAAAATTATATTGAATTATTGCTGTTCGGATTTAAAATGTCTAAAATTGACATATTTTAAATTAATCAACGATAAAATTATAAAAGGGAAAATGTGAAAAAATGCTCATAACGTTTACAACTAGGAATAATTTTACTTTTAACGTCTAAAATTGTGTAATTTTAGACATAATACTGGCAGCTAAAAGCAATTTTACCCCTAACATTGGCAAGTTAGGTCGATTTCAGATATTATTAGAAAACATATATATTTTATTTCTTATTCTACACCAATTACACATATCAGTAGTTCTAAAAAAAAGAGATTTCATATTTTTTTATGATTTAATAATAAAACTGAAAATTAATATTTACAATTTTGACAAAATATTTGATTTTTTTTTGTCCAACTCATACAAAATGCAATATATTTTTTTATTTTCTTAAAAAAAATCATGTCTAATCATATGTTAGTGACCTGTTACTAACGATGATAAAATGGTGCACATGTAAAGTGTAGATGACAATATTCATAACTAAAAAGCCAATTTTGATATATTATTTCTCAAATTGACCCAACTTGTCAATGTTAGGGGTAAAATTGCTTTTGACTGCCAATATTAAAAGTGTAATTGCACCATATTAGAGGTATTCTTTGCATCTTATCCTATTATAAAATAAAAAATGAGTTACACAAATTAATAAAAATAATCTATATAAAAAATAAAAAAATTTATTGAACGCAACAAAACCTTGTTTTTCCGGTAATTATGTTGTAGAAATATAAATAATATTAAAAAATAAACATATTTTATGGAAATAAGAAAGATAATTTTATCAATAACCTATAACTACAAATAGCTGTTTACGAAAAGCTCCAAATATGAGCTTTTCGTGAAACACTTCAGAACACTTCAGTTTTCAGAGAAAATATTAAACGCTGCAGTTATATAAACATAACCAAACGCTATATTTTTTGCGACTTGGAGTAAAACGTCAAAGGCTCTTCCGAAAAGCTAAAATAAACACCCTCTAAAAATATATATATGTACTTTATAAAAATCGATAGAGATAAATTGATGGAATCATGAATATCCTTTTCAATTTAGCATCTATACTTATAAAAATATATAATAACAATTAATCTTTTTCTTAATTAGAAATAGAAATCAAAATGAGGCGAGGAAAAAGAATTGTACAACTTCATTGGCCAGGCCCTACACTGAATTTCCATTTAATTAAGTCTGAAGAAACAAAATGTCGACACTTTTCATATTTATTTATTTTTCCCTTTTTAATATCAGTGCTAGTTCCACATCCGTATAATTAAATGTTTCGCGATGACAGTTAGAACCAAAAAATTTTGTAATAAGCAAACATATATTAAAGATTTAGTCTAAGAAAACACACATTAAAGTTGGTGTAGAAAGATTTAAACACTAACTTGATGAACTAATTGCCAAGCACTAGAATAAATTTAGGTTAACCACTGTTTGATTCTCGATTTATTCAAAATTTTATCATTTGACCACTCATATTATTTAGTCATATTTGATCACTAATCTATTATAATTGGTGAAATTTCAACTAATTTAGATGAAAACTTAAAAAAAAAAAACTGTTATGCTTATTCTATTGACACATTATGATATTTTGACACTTAAACATGATAAATTTTAGTTTACAGTTTTTTTTATTGTTTTTTTTAATCCAATTAATTATTTTCTAATAAGAAAATCTACGTGACAAATAAAATTTTAAGACGTGCAACGTGTGAAGTCCATGTGTCAAAATATCACCTCATATCAAAGAGACAACGGTTTTGTCAAGTCACCATCCAAATTGAATAAAATTTCACCAATTGAAATAGTTCAGCAGTCAAATGTCGCTAATTAATAAATCAATGGTCAAATGACAAACTTTTGAATAGATTATAAGCTAAATAACACTTTCCGCCCATAAATTTATGAAACAAAGCTATTCAGAACCGCAGAAGAAAGAAACAGAATCAGAAAAAACAAATATGTTTAGATGGTTAATAATGCTCAAACTTTATCAAAGCATGATAGGGATGGGATTGCAAAGCTAAGTTTCTGTTGTTCACATGATCACTTCTGATATTTATGAATAAAGTCATTATAATCTGAATAGGACACATTGTATTTGTTTCCACATAATTTTTTCTATGCTTCCTATTTTATTTATCAAAAGCCAGTGCATTTAACCGTAAATCAAAACCCTTTGACATATTCAAAATGTTGGTTTTTGGCCCGTGACTTATTATTTGGTAACATTTGCCTCCTGACTTATCTAAAATGCTTATTTTCACCTCCTTATTTATTATTTGGTTACATTTGTCCCCGAGCTATCCAAAGTTAGTGAAATCTCAAACAAGTGGATGGTTGAGATTTCACTAACTTTGAATAGCTCGGAAGCAAATGTAACCAAATAATAGGATATGTGGCGAAAATAAGCATTTTGGATAGGCTAGGGCATGGAACAAATGTTACCAAAACATAAACATGGAAGAAAATGTACCAAATCATCTCTTATAGTTTCAACATTTCTATTTTATATTCACACAATTGTTAAAGTTTTCTTCTAAATTGAAATTGTTAAGATTAGTCCTAATGCAAAGACTATATATATATATATATACCTCTTCTATTATGATATATTGGGTGAGTGTACGTATGAGATGCAAAAGCAATAACACTGGACCAGACATTAATGAAAATTTTGGTGTTGAGCAGCAATAATTCGAGTTATGCAATAAAAATGGGATCTGGACGGATGTGACAGTTTGTTCCCTTGCAATTTGTCAATAGTGGAAAAGGGATATATGAGCCCTATCTTTTATTAATTGAGAAAAGCAATACAAAGTTACAAACAAAATAGCACTCAGGTTTTTACTTGCTAAAGTAATTAAAATAAAATACAATTAATTGTAAAATACCTGAAGAACTATCTACCCATTATGATATTACCCATTCGTGTACAAACCTGGCAGAGAGAAACGCCCATAAGTAATGAACATAACTCATACAATGATGAACTACATATGCCAGAATGATATTGCATCAACACTTGAATGAACCACCAAAGGAAGAGACAAAAGAAGTAAAAAGAAAAAAAGATGCTAAACTAGAAAGATCCTCACTTTTGGTTCTAACTTGATGTGCAAAATTAACTATTCATCACCCATAGCCAACTCCAATGCATAGTCATCCCTTTCCTGTCATATTGAACCATTCAGAAGTGAGATCAAGCAGAAAGAAAATATGTTATCATTTGCTCTTTCTCTCTTAGTTATATCAGAGTACACATTGCATGGTTAAGAAATTCAGAACTTACGATAGGTCCTCGAGCAAAATATCTTCCAAACTGAAGCCAGTACACCTGTGTACACCACAAATTTCATCGTTGCTTATGCAAGAAAAAAGATTGCACAAAGTCTGATACACCATGTTTTTCTTTTATAACTACCTCTCTCAGTTGTCAAGGGTTTTTGATACAACATATGTAGATTCATTTATTTTAAAATCATATAAAAATATTGAATAGCTCTCGTCCATCTTAAAGAAAAAGGCTAAGAGTTTGAAAACTTACCTCATCCTCATCTTGTGTTTCTACCTCTAGATCAGAAGATGGGAAACCCACACAAAGAAGTGCATACCCCTGAATTTAAAAATCACATGTATAATTCCCACATGATCTAAAGTCCAGATTGAAGGTATCACCAAAGCCAAAAAAAGAAGGAAAGAAACGAAAAAAGCTTCAAAAGAATTCTTTTTGCTTTTTTTTTCTTTAAATAAAAATAACATCAACTTGCAGTTTTATCTAAACAAATTATATGGCATTGTAGTATGACTTATATCTGACAACTTTTAACATCCCATTAATGAAGCAGAAAAAAAAAAAAAAGTAGACAAATCAGTATAATCATCAAATTTTTAACTTGATCAACAATCGTATCCTTCTCTATCAATCTACAACTCTCTTTACTGCACACGACTACACTCCATCCACATCTCTTCCCTACTAGTGGGTTGTTAATATTATTAAACTAGGCTCCATTTTAGATAGGTTTTCGGTCTTGATCAAGATAGGTCAGGGACAATGGAAGACTAAAGGCAGAGTAATTGAGGTTCTAGGTGTCCTTAAGGCCATAAGATCTCATATGGCCTGAGTCACCTGGTGTCAGGCCAGGGACTTGCCTGAGCTAACTGAGGCACTGCTTGTAAAAAAGAAAAATATAAAAACACATCCAAAATCATCATTTAAGATTCATAAAATGAACATAGAATCTTGTGAATTATAATTATCAAGTAAAAATTCTTCTTCGATTGATCTTCCAATGTTAATGCTCTTTTTTTCCTCATAAAGGCTGTTTTCTTTCATGTTTTTTGGCACAAGAGTGGCATTGAAATTTGCTAGGTATCTGCAGTTGCAGTCTCTTTTCTTTTTTGTTTATATTTTCCTTGTGTTTTCTGGTTCTCTCTTTGGCACAAGGGTAGAGTTGAAGCTTGCAAGATATCTGCAGTGCAATCTCTTTTCTTTTCCAAAAAAGACACTGTGTATACCCTGTGTCCAAGATCAAGAACTAGAAAAATTCCAACATATATTCCATTTCACTTACTCCATGCCCAAAAACAAGAACAATGATGAAAGACAACTAAAAGCTTAAGAATTCTCTATACTATAAACTACATACTGCGTACAACGAGAGTAATGCTACTAGAATTATTAAAATATCACATTCTCCATCTTTGCAGAAGATTTCTCATCCATTGACAGCAGTGAAAATCATGCACCAATCTTCCATTTTTTCATAATTCATATACACAATTGATTCACAAGTTCAGAATGAATATCAGGAGAGTTTTTAGAAAACTACCTCTTATGCATGTAAATTTAAGGTAAGAATTCATGCCTTTGATTTTAATTCAGCAGATATCCCGAGTGCTTCTGGCTGTCTAAGTTCTCCAGATTTTACACGTACAGCACAGCTAGTGCAACAACCTACAAGTACAGAACTTTTCATCAAGAAAAACTTCAACCATAAAATGCTAAACCTACTAGAAACCAAGTTCCACATCAGGTGGCATGTCTATTAAGAATAAAGTAGGAAAAATAGTTTGTCAAAAGTCCTATCAGCAACATTAAATGAAAAGTAACCTTCTAATGATGATTCTCTGATGTCAATGTGCCACTTTTTAAAGGCAGAACAAAAATTAGATGCACACAGAGTTCCTGGTTCATTTCATGCTGGCACCAAAGGTACTCTATTTGGCTCAGTGCATCCAAAATTAATGCAATATGCAGGATAAGAAAAAGTACAAATATAATTGATGTCACTAATTAGCATAAAAGTAAGGCTAGCACCCGAATAAACCTGAAAATAGAATAAAAATCAGCACACAATTTAAAATCACAATCTTCGGAATCCTATGATACTATTTGATGATGGAAAACTAGAGAATAGTACATACTTCTAGAACCGGGGCTAGCAACCATAATTATTGTAAAATGATAGAGAAAAGATAACAAAACATTAAATGGTGAAGCACATGAGAGAAAATCATTGCAGTTCTCATGCATAAAAAATGATATTGAAATCAAGAAACTTCTAATCAGCCCAAACCTAAATTAGCAGATAACTGGATAAAACAGCCCGTCTCTTAGATCATGACTCAAAAATTAAAACAACAGCAAAACAGATTGAAACAGTGGAATTTGACCACAATCCTATTTTAACCAATCAACCTGGGGCACCATGAGAAGTGGCTTCATATAATCTTATAGATACCTTACATGTCCATAACTTTAACCGAATCATAAATTAAGCCAATTTATAACTTACAGACCACCAGTATGGACTTTTTGCTCATTCCGCTCAGAGTGTTCCAAGTCAATAAGAAACAAAAAGCTTAATATGAACCCTCGAAAGAACATAGGGTGTGAGTGCACTTTGTCCTTCCTCCAAGCTTACTTATCCGAATGGGCCAAAATTGGAGTCTTTGGCAAGGGTAGGTGACATCCCACTTGCCAATTCTTGATCAACCATTCATTTTTCAATTATTCTGTAGCATGTCATCATGACACAAAAAGCTCAGCAGTTACTTGGATCAATCCAGAAAACACATCTAACAATATGGGGAAGTCCTAAAGCACTTGGTTGCCATTTCAGTGCTCAATAAGAAACACTTAGTTGCGAAGCAGAAGATGCAAGACACGCACTTCAGAAACTATTGACCTCGGTAGTTTGCTTCCCAAAGGTGAAGCCTTATGCTAGACTGACATAGTTCATGACACAGTTTATAGTTGGCAAATTAGAATTTAGAAACTCCATACACCTGTTGACTGAGCGACTAAAATGATGGATAGCAGAAGAAGCAGTTCATGGACATCACTTGCATCTTAATAACTAAAAGAGAGAGCAAAGCTGAATTTTGTATCTTGTTCCTAATTCCACATCCTTGAGCATTCCTCTTACTTGAACATGTCGCTATAAGAGGTGAAAATCCACCTCAAATGTTGCACGACAATCTAGTCTTTCTCTAAAGAGAAAACTTAATCTTCCTAACCAAGTTTTTGGACTACTCAATTTGATCATTGGGGTGAATATTAAACTTCAATGATCACTATCCAATATGTTTGAAGCTAACACTGCAAACCATATATAAAATTTCTTATATAACAGATCAATTGATCTCAAAACTATAGAATCTAAAATTTATTCAATTTACACTAATATCAAACTGAAACTCCTACATTAGACAGTGGTATGGATCCATAGATATGAATAAAGATATATGATCAGGCATGAAAAATGGTGTGAAACAAACAACAATATCAAGCTCAGGAAATTGAGGACTTAGAATATAATACCATGCCTACAAGCGAATGGAAGTGAAATGTTCTGTTCTTCAGCAGTGTGCAGAATATACTGGTCCTGCATTTGCATAAAGAACAAAAAATAAATGAAAATCAATTAGTTGTTGTGAAAAAGAATAAATTGAATCCACTCTACAACTAACTTGACGCTCCGTGAAGCAAATTTATGCACACTATAACCAATAAAACGAGCATATAAAGAATTGATCCCATTAAAGTTTCAAAAATTTACAGGAAAACAAAAAAACCTAGAACAATTCGTCGTTCTTTCATAGCATAAAAAAGGCAGCAAGTTTCTCAAAATAAATGATTAGAGATGAATGTGATGTACATCAACGGAAAAACATGGAATTTACATCCATTAATTTACCACATTTCGTTCCAAAATATGAACTACGAAAGTATAAACACTTAAAGTTTTTCGCGGGAAACAAAAAGAGCAAAAAGAGAAAAGGTGAGTACCTCAGGAACAGAAAACTCGTGAACAACTCCCCGTTGCCTGTCACGAACAGTAACTTTATGGATGGGAATGGATTGAGAATAATTAGTGGCTCCGTTAGTGACTCCCACAGGCGTATGGAGTTCGGAAGTGATTCTAAAGCGGCATTTTGGGGAAGTAGTCCGATAAGGAGATAAAATATGAAGAAAAGTTGCCGGTGTCCGGTAGGATGAGGTGGAGAAGGTAGGACAAATAATAAGGCCCATCTGAATGAAGAAGAAGAAGAAGTAGAAGAAGGCCTATCTATCTGTTTGTTGGTTCAGTTGTATGGATAAAGGGTGCCATTTGGAAATTGACCGTCCTCTCGAGGGTGCTTGCCAAATAGAGAAAAAAACTATTTATACATTGGTACATTATACCTGTAGTCCTTCAATTTTGCTCTTACTTTCAGTATGGCCCTGAACTTCAAAAATGAATATATGGTCATGTATGACGGCTAACTCTCCATTATACAACGGATGGAATTGATGTTATGAGCAACTTTAATTTTTGAATTTTTTGATTTTGAAGTTATTTAGATGTTGTTTGGTTAGAAGAGAAAATTTGATTCAAGAGAAAAATATCAACAAATTTTGATTTGGAAAATCTAAAACGGTGATTCCAATAATAAGATAATTCTAAACAACTTTAATTCTTAAATTTGTTTAATTTTAGGATCATCATTGATTCATTGATAATTTTGACTTCTTCAATGATAAAAGAGATCATCACATTTCTAAATTGCAAAGTTAATGAGCATAATATTGGATATTAAAGTTGAGAAACTATAATAAAAAGTAAATGTAAAGTTGAAGTGTATTTACCCAGTATTTTATATTTTTTTAGAAGAGAGAAAAGAATATTATTAACCAGTTCTCAAGACAGAAACAAAAAAAATGAGGAGCGACAACACCTCAAGCTCCACAGTCTGATTCAGAATCAGTTGTCAAAGCTAAAGTATAAGCTACACGATTCGCAGATTGACTAACAAATTGAACATATATAACAATTATGGATAAGTTTTACAAGAGCTTTACCGTCATTAACAAGTAAACCAAACATATAGATCGAATCCTCATGATCATTGATAACGTGAACTAAAAGTGGAGAATATGATTGAAGCGTGACATCTTGAAACTCACCTGTCTTCAACCAGTTTAAAGCTTCCCTTACACTAAAACCTTCGGCAATCAACACATCATAAGTGTAAGGAAGCCTACCATTTCCAGCAAACACAAGACCAGCAGAGTTCCTCAAGATGAAACCATATCCAATACGGTGGGACAAGAGAAACACAACAACATCGACATTCCAAATAATCAAACCAGGGATAAGGGGTAACTAATGAGCTGTTGAGCTAGGGGCAGTAGAAGAAATAGGCTGATGAGTATGACATTAGTTCCACCGAGATAAATAAAAAAAGTGGCAGCGCTAAATTATCCAAGTCCGCGAAGAAGAGTTACTCCAAACAAGTTGATTCTGATTACGTCCTAGACCCCAATGGATAATCACCGCAACAACAGAGTCCGAGATAGATTTATTATATACGCCCAAATATCAGCGAAATTGGTAAAAAGTGAGCTGATATATCCAATATTAGAGAAACTCCAAACATGTTTTGCAATTGTACACTCGACAAGAACATGGTAAGCATTTTCATCAAAGAGACCGCATAGAGGGCAAACCTCCGAGACTGGAACGTGTCGGGCATTAAGAGTTATTCTAGTTGGAAGGCAATAAGACATATAGTGCCAAATTAAATCTTTAACTTTAGAGGAACAACTAATTTTCACATTTTTCTTCAAAAACCTGAATTATTAGCTTGTTTATTATGAGTTTGGGCAGAGAGGATTTTGTATCATTCCTTCACCGTATATCATCCTCTCCTGTCACCAAGCTAATACCAACTATCAGTAGAGGCATCATAAATCTTCCATAGTATTCTTTTTGATGGGCCCCATAAATCTGCCATAGTATTCTTCGTCATAGGAATTTTTATTCCCCGATCTGTAAGGAATCGGTCGACGAGCCCCCAATTAGGAGGTTTTGGTTGCACCTCGACATCATCATTAGCATCACCTTCTGCTTCCAGGGTTATTTTTTAATAGAGATCATGTATGGAATCCATGATCGAACGAGAAAGAGAAGAACAGAAGAAACTATCTTATAGAGAAAAACTCATCAATAGGGAGACATTCTTATAATTCTTATTCTAATATATTTTATATTTAAAGTATATATAAATATTTTTATTATTATTTTATATTATAAAAATAAATAGACAATAAAATTGATAAAAGAATATTAAATTGTTTAACTACGTTGAAATTAAAAATATCAAAGGAGTATAAACAGATTCAAAAATCTTTCCAAATAAAATTAGTATAATATAAATTAATTGGCCCAAACCCACAAGATGATTTGTTTATAGCTATTAACAAATGTATTTCATAGAAGGTAAATTTCTTAAAAAAAAACAGTGAAATAATAGATAACTTGATAGATAAAAAGATAACAATAGATCATAAAAGTGATCTAGATAGCATCCTCAAAATGAGCTATATTACTGAAAATATTAAAATAAGTAAAACAAAACTATCTAAAAATCAACTGTTCTATAGTGATAAAACAAAATAGTCTGTCCATATGAAGACAAAAAAAGCACAAACAGACAACAGACTGCTCACAAATAAATAATTGTTCAACTTTTCATGTGTCACAAGAGGGCAACATGTGAATAACTACAGTTTTAACTTATTACATTAATCATTAGAAAAGATGATTTTTGCTCTCCATGCTGGTTCATGTCGTGACTTCTCTTTCTCATGGTTTGACTGCTCTTGACTCCAAATGAGAACAAGCAGACGCAACTGGGAACAAGTTGCACATATAAGGCAACTTATAAGAATTATGGATAAAATATGGCTTTTCTGGGTTCTTAAATGAGTGTACCTTTAAATATTCAGGAATAAATTGCACTTATCAACTCCTATGGACTAATATGTGTACATTGTGTGTAACAAGATAACTCGAGATGGTAGCTCTCCTTAGGAAGATAATAACATTGGCCTAGAACTATTGACTCTATTCCAAACACCTTTAGGTCGATGCTTGATTAGGCAAAATCTGTAAGTATGTTTGGAAGCATTAATTATTATGAAAGTTAAGGTTAAGCCGTAACCTAGACCACGAAGCCGCACTATCCGGTTATGGTATAACAATAGCTAAATTGCTCGGTTGAATCGTTTACTTGATTAGGTTTCACAATTCGACCTCTCTAACTAATTACTTGGTTAGGTTTCTTAAATAGAGGTAAGCAAATATGTTTAGTTAACTCTCTCAATATTCTTCCTACAACACAATGTAAACATTTTTAACGATCCATACTTATCAAACATAGTTCACTGTCATCCTAGCCTAAAGAGGTTTAGCTCATGTTTGAGCTAAAACACAGAGGCATGGTGAGATGGACTAATGTCAAACTCAAGTTCATCAAGTCGGGTTACCAATTCAAAAATATAAGACGAAGAAGAGTGTAGATGAAGAGAAAACTTAAATTAAATAACTAAAATAGAGAAATAAAGATGAAGAACAAACTAATCTTGAGCTTCCTGGAAAGTAGGAGGAAATTTACTAAAGTAACTAATAATAAACGAACTGAAAACGAAAGTATAATAAAAAAAACTAAATTGAAAGTAAGGTAAAACTAAATTAAGATTCTCCATTACAATGAAAACGACTCTATTTATATGAATAAATCAACCCTATAAGCCTTAGGACGCCCTCTGATTTCTAGTAGGTCTTATAGCTTTTCTCTAGCCAATGCTAAAACTAACCTAACAGTTGACATTTTAACCACAGGAAAAAATGTACCGAGGTAATCAATATATACCTTCTTGTTAAGTGTATCTTTTAACCACTAAACGTGCCTTGCCTTGTACATTTCTAATGTACCATCTAGCTTATATCTAACCTTATTAAATACCCATCTACAACATATTCGCTTCTTATCAGGAGGTAAAGTATTGATTTCTCTATTAGAGAATATTTTCAGTTAGTTGTAGATAACTATGTATCACAACAATCATTCCATATTATCTAGGCCAGTATCTAGAATAGTCTTTGAATATGATATAAACTGTAATCTGTATAAATACATATTCAGTCATCAATAACAATTACGGAACGATCCTATTTGTTACATGGTATCAGAGCCTAACCTATTTTCTTAAACCTAAACCTAATTCTTCCTCCTCTATCCCGATCCCGACCACCACCGCGGTCGCCATCACCGCCGCTCGACCAGCTCGGCTCCTTTTGTTCCCAAATTCGAACCAACCCTAACCTCCCTCTCTTCTGCGACCGAAACACAGGCCGCCACTCACATCTCCTCCCAAAAATCCAAACTACGACCGATCCCTCCCTTCCGCAAACCTAAAAACACCAACAGATTCCTCCTCCCAAATCAGCCATGACCAACACTTCCAACAATTCCAATAATTTCTCAACCGGACCAAACAACACAAACACCGTCAACTCCCACACCAACAACACAAAACCGCAATCACCAATCATCCCTCTCTCACTATCTCAAACATTTCTACATTCATCAAAATAACCCTAGACATTGAAAAAGGACACTATCCCACATGGGCTGCTCTATTCAAACTCCACGACAAAGCTTTCCAAGTCCTTGATCACATCATTCCCCCCCCCCCACCAACACAGCCATGCACCAATCAAATCCCGAGCTTTGGTCCCGTATTGACGATGTGGTCCTGCAATGGATCTACAGTACCATATCCTTTGATCTTTTACACACAATTATCGAAGTTGACTCCACCGCAGCTAGAGCCTGGACCCGTTTACAAGAGATTTTTTTCTGACAACAAGCACTCTAGGGCTCTATTCCTTCAATAGGAATTTTCCAAAACCAAGCTTGACAACTTCTCTGACATTTCCTCCTGTTGCCAACATCTCAAGTCTCTATCTGATCAATTGTCCAATGTGGATTGTGCTGTCACAAATGATCAAATGGTTTTACAGCTTATCTCTGGATTGACTGATGCATATGATACCATTGGTACCCAGATCAAACACGGAGATCCTCTTCCCTCATTTCAGAAAGCACGCTCTATGCTCACACTTGAAGAAACTGCTCGTGCCCGTAAGACAACGACACAGTCAGACATTGTTGCCCTTTCTGTCGCCACTGTAGACTCTCCACCGGCACAATTTCCACCCGCTCGTCCTGCGATACACTGCCCCAACTCTTTTAATCGCGACGGCAGGCAAGGTGGACGACACCACTGCCGCGACAGACACAATAATAGAGGCGGGCAGTGGTATTCTGGCTCTTCCCATCGCGGTGGCTATAACCAGCAGTGGGGTTATTCCCTTCTTTGGGGTCCGCAGCAGCCATGGGCGGCACCTCCTTGTCCATTCCCAACAAATAACTGGGTCAATCAGCCTTACACGGGTCGCCCATAATAATAACCCGGTATTCTGGGTCCTCGCCCGAACACACAGCAAGCTCACCTAAGCATGATTAATCCTTCCTATGCACCAACTGACATTGCAGAGGAAATGCACACCATGTCTATCACACCACCTTCAGATCAGTGGTATATGGACACAGGAGCCACCTCTCATATGATAGCCCAACAAGGTACACTCACCTCTTATTTTAATTCAAGCCTCAATGAAAACATCATTGTCGGTAATGGTCACTGTATACCTGTTTGTGGATCTGTCACTGCTTGGTTAAATACTCGAACCCAACCCTTGAAATTGACTAATGTGTTGCATGCTCCTAAACTTATCAAAAATCTTATTTCTGTTCGTCAATTTACTAGAGATAATAGAGTTTCTGTGGAATTTGACCCTTTAGGTTTTTCTGTGAAGGATTTACAGACGGGTACCAATATTATGAGATGTAACAGTAGCGGAGCCTCTATCCTGTCGCATCTAGCTCCTCTCCGTCACAGTCATCCCCTTCTATTTTTACTACTTTGTCTTTCGATGTTTGGCATAGTCGCTTAGGACATCCAGGGCTTCCTGTTTTGAATGCCCAGTTGAATAAAAATTTGATTTCGTGTAATAAAGTTCCAAGTATTTCTGTTTGTTCCTCTTGCATTAATGGAAAACAAGTAAAATTACCGTTTCACTCCTCTTATAATTTTGCTTGTATGCCATTCGATTTAATTCATAGCGATATTTGGACTTCTCCAATTTTAAGCTCGGGTGGTCACTGTTACTATGTTTTATTTCTAGATAACTACACAAACTTTCTGTGGACATTTCCCTTAGCTCAGAAATCACAAGTTTATAATGTATTTCTTGCATTCCGCTCTCTATTTCGCACTCAATTTGAACGTGAAATTAAAGTCTTTCAATGTGACAACGGGGGTGAATTCAATAACAATTCATTTTGCCAATTTTATCACACTCATGGTATGCAATTTCGATACTCATGCCCATATACCTCTCCCCAAAATGGTAAATCCGAACACACAATTCGCACGATAAATAACATAATACACACTGTTATGAATCATGCATCAGTCCCGTTTAAATTTTGGCACAATGCCCTTGAATTAGCAACATACCTCCTAAATATATATCCTCACAAAATCTTAGGATATCACTCTCCCACTAAAATTCTATACAAACAGGACCCTACATACTCTTATCTACGTATTTTTGGATGTCTTTATTTTCCCCTAATTCCTTCCGTGTCACATCATAAATTAGAGGCTCGTTCCCATCCGTGTGTATTCCTGGGTTACCCATCTAATCACCACGGGTACAAATGTTTCGACATGTCCACCAACAAAATTACAATCTCCCGACATGTTATTTTTGACGAGTCTAAATTTGCCTTTTCGTTAAACACAGTGTCAAATAACTCCAGTCCAAGGACGGCTACGGTAGCCGAAGGTGGTCTGCTCCCCGCTGATCGCCTACCTCTATCGCAAACTCCAGTTAGCGTCGTCCCCTCCCCGTCGTCCGAGTCTGTTTTGTCCGTCCTGTCGTCCGTGTCTGTGTTGTCGTCCATCTCATCATCTGTCCTATCGTCCATCCCGTCATCTGCGTCTTCCGAGTCAGTAGCGTCCCCTACGTCTATGTCGTTAAATTCATCCCCTACGCCCGCATCATCAAACTCGTCTTTTGCGTCTTCTCTTTCGAGTCCTGTCCCGTGACAATGTGCATCTCACACATCACCTACTTTGACACCCTCCTCCCAGTCCAATAGCAGTAATGTTACCCCTGTTCAATCCCAAACAACAATCCCTCTCCATTACCACTTCCCACAACCCATAATATGGTCACACGAGCCCAACACGACATACGAAAACCACATCGTATACTGAACCTATCCACATCCACACAACTCGTCATCTCCCCCATACCAAAGACACCAATCCTTGCACTAAGTGATCCAAACTGGACACAGGCCATGACTGATGAATTTGAGGCTTTGATTCAAAATAAGACGTGGATAATCGTACCCCTTCCCAAAAATGCTAATGTTATTCGCAGTTGGTGGATTTTTAGGCACAAAATAAAAGTAGATGGCTCTTTTGAACGTTACAAAGCAAGACTGGTTGGCAATGGATCAGGTCAGTTGGCTGGGGTTGATTGGAATATTCGGCAATTAGATGTCAAAAATGCATTCCTGCACGGGGATCTTAATGAGACTGTATTCATGCCCCAACCACTGGGCTTCCGAGATCCTATGTATCCTGATCATGTTTGTCTGCTCCTCAAATCACTATATGGTCTTAAACAGGCTCTTCGGGCCTGGTATCAGTGATTTGCCAATTTTGTAATCAGGGTGGGATTTACCAACAGCATCTTAGACAACTCTCTATTTGTCTACAGACAAGGTACAGACACAACTTATCTTCTATTGTATGTCGATGACATTGTTCTCGTCACTTCCTCTAACAAGCTACAGACATCTATTCTCTCTCAATTGAACTCTGAATTTGCAATGAAAGATTTGGGTCCATTGCATTATTTCTTGGGGATTTCAGTCACTCGCTCTCCTGGTTCACTATTTCTGTCTCAAAAGAAATATGCTTCCGAAATCATCGAAAAAGCTGGTCTTGGCTCCTATAACGCAGCCACAACTCCTGTTTGTTGAAACACCTTTCCACAAGATTTTGATTTGACAAAATTATTTAAGTTAATCTCATGATTAAGACAATTAAATTTAAATGCTTTGGTTTAATTGTACTAATGTGTTTGTTCAATGTTGAGTATATTGACTAACGAGAATAGGAACTAAAAGTAAGACAGAATGAAGTCAGCATAAGCCACAGAAGCTGAGTGAAAAACAAACTCAGAATTATAAAAGAAAAGTCTTCTTCAGAATAGCACTTAAAGGCGAAGCCGACCGAAGACACTGAGTAGAATGTAACTCAGCATAGATAAAGAGATGGATTGAAGGAAAAGCCGAACAATCAAGCTGAGTGTTCGTCAGGACATCGCCAATGATCCGTTGACTAAAAGAAAAACACCCGACACAGGTCTGCAACAATTCAGAAGCCTCAGAATTACACCAAGAGACCTTCTCGAGACGCATGGATCAACTGGCGTTTGGCAAGAAGACAAACCTGGGGCTAGAAGATGAAACCTGACGCTAGAAGATGAAACCGACAAGCCTGACACCTGCTAAATTCAGACGACAGGATTGGCCTACAAATTCTGAATGCTGACCTATCAATGACGAAAGTAGACCGTTTGAATTCAACGGATATGTCCGAATTCAAATCATTGAAGCTTCAGACTTTGCTATAAAAGGACAAGTTCATCACTTGGATCCTTTGCCGAAGTACAAAAAGAGAAAAGACAAGCAAGATCTTCACTAAGTTAAAAGATCCAAAAGAGAAGCTGTCTGATTAGAAAAAGCAAGTTCTTACACCTAAATCCAATCTCTATGTAAAAGTCTAGAGTGAATTTGTATTCATCTAAAGTGTTCTTCGTTTAGAGAGAACAATCTTGTATCAATTGTAAAGGTTGAGAGAGTGAAGCTGAGTACTCGGTTTTAGTACTCAACGGTAGAGAAAATCTGAGTGTTCGGTTATAACGCTCAGTAGGATTGAGTAGATGAATAGAGGACGGTTATCTTACATACTCAATTGCTTTGTAAACGGTTTGTGCTCTACCTTTAAAGAGCTCAGTAGTGGATTGAAAAAGCCCGGAGGGATTCTGGGGACTGGACGTAGGCGGTGAGGCCGAACCAGGATAAGTCTGCTGAGTAATCTCTAACCCTTCTCTTGATATATATATATATATATATATATATATATATATATATATATATATATATATATATATATATATATATGTATGTATGTATGTGTTGCTTGCTTAAACTACTCAGTATATAATCTGTAAAAGCTGACGCTGAGTAATCAGAGTGCTGAGTTGGAAACTGACCCCAGTGTTATTTCCCAACTCATAAGTGAAACAGTTCTAGTCAGCTTCTGACTAAAGCTGTCTTACATCGTGCTCAGCCTTGCTGACCTGAAACTGAGTGAAGTTATTTAAAGGATTAAATTTATTCAGCATAATTAAGCGAAAAAGTTACATTAGTTCCTAACCCCCCTGGAACTAATCTTATAACATTACACGGGACCAACAAGTGGTATCAAAGCTCAGTAGCT
Organism: Euphorbia lathyris; assembly: GCF_963576675.1. Taxonomy (NCBI): domain Eukaryota; kingdom Viridiplantae; phylum Streptophyta; class Magnoliopsida; order Malpighiales; family Euphorbiaceae; genus Euphorbia; species Euphorbia lathyris. The sequence goes on from NC_088915.1 coordinate 27,965,586, forward strand.
CACGATTCAAGATAAAACTATCTTGAGCTGATCCCTGTAAATGGCCGAGAACAGCACTCGTTTCCTACCAGGAAATCAAACGACACAGATACTCCCTGAGGGATTATCGATTAGTCGGCCTCCTCTGTTTTTCGGATCAAACTATACATTTTGGAAAAACAGAATGAAAAACTTCATTCAGGCAACAAACATGAGTGCATGGCTGGCTATAGTCCAAGGCCACATTTGTTCCCTATGAAATTATTGACAGAGTACTGTCAAGAGTGAGTCTAAGTGGTCAGAGGATGACCTTAAAAAATTAAAAAATAATGCTTCGGCTATCAATATGCTTTACTGTGCATTAGATGCTGCAGAGTACAACAAAATTTCAGGTTGTGAGTAAGCACAGGAAATCTGGAAGAAGCTGGAAGTGACCTATGAAGGAACCAGCAAGGTCAAGGAGTCCAAAGTGAATCAACACATGAGACTATACGAGCTGTTTGAGATGAACGAAAATGAAGACATCTCTGAGATGAACTCAAGGTTCACCAACATCATAAATGAGCTTAAGAGACTCAGCAAGAACTTCACAAAAGAATAACAGGTGAAGAAAATCTTGAGAAGTCTCCCCAAGAGCTGGCAAGCTAAGAAAACAGCTGTGGAAGAAGCTTAGGACCTAACCATGTACAAATATGATGAGCTGATTGGATCTCTGCTGACCATGAGATCTCCATGAAGAATTTTGAGGCTAAAGAAAAGTCTGAGGACAAGAAGCAAAAATCTCTTGTCATGAAAGCTGACTCAACGGAAGCTGACTCATCAGATGATGAGGAGATGGCCATGTTCACCAGAAAGATGAAGAATCTGTTTAGAAAGAATGACAAGAAGAGCAAAAGACCATTCAAAAGAAGCGATAAATACAAAGCTGAGTCCAGCAACAGCAGATACAAGAAGGACAGCTCGAAGCCTGTCACTTGCTTTGAATGCCAGCAAACTGGGCATATTAAATCAAGTTGTCCCACTCTGAAGAAAGAAAACAAAGGTAGCAGAAAAGCAATGGTGGCAACATGGAGTGATAGTGATGAGTCAACCTTATCAGAAGCTGATGCCACTGAGTCAGCAAACATATGTTTCATGGCTGACGAATATGCTGACCACTACCGATCTGAGCAAGCTAACCTCTCAGATGGATCTGACCAAGAGGAACACTCCAATGAGGTAACATCTCTTCTTTTGCTCAGAAATGAAATGGTTAATGCCCTGAGTGATCTCTATACACTGACCAAAAAGTGTAATAAGAAAATAAGAGCACTCAGCAGGCGATGTGATGAGATTGAAGAGGTCAAACTCAGTGACCTCCGACATCTGCTCCAGGACAAAACCAGGCAAGATGAAAACTTGAAAATCATACACGGGTTTGTCTCTGAAGTCCAATCAGACTCTAAGAAGTTGAGAAAGGACATCACATCTATACAGAACCAGCTGAGTACATCGGCTAAGAAAAGGTTCTATCCAAATGCTGAGTATCAAGGTACTGGTCAGCATCGACGGTACACTCAGCAGAACAGTCGGTGTGACTGTTGTGGAAAAAGAGGACACACCATAAATATGTGTTGGTATGCTCAACACCATTGTGCTGACCAAAAGTGGAAATACCCTCAAAGGGTAGTTTTTTGTGACTATTGTGGTAAACATGGCCACACCATAAATGTATGTCGTCACAAAATAAAGTATGATGCTTCACCTGTTCATGCTAACCAACGAGGACCCAAAAAGAATTGGGTACCTAAAGATGACTAGTTTAAATTGCAGGTGAGCATGAGATGTGCTGAGAAGTCAAAGCTATGGTATATTGACAGTGCATGCTCGAAGCATATGACTGGTGATGAAACTCAGTTCATCACACTTGTGCATAAACAAGGAGGAAATGTAAGTTTCGGAGACAACAAAAAGGGTAAGATAGTGGAATCAAGTACTATTGGAGGAAACCCTACTATTGAGTCAGTCTCCCTAGTCAGGGGTCTCAAATATAACCTATTGAGCGTTGCTCAACTGTGTGACAGCGGTAGAAAGGTTGTATTTGATGCCACTGAGTGTCGGATACTCGAGGGAAAAACAAATGATTTAATTTTAACTGCCCCTCGTGTTGACAATGTCTTCATGCTGAGTTTGGAAAAGAAGTTTTCGAAAAATATATGCTTAGTGTCAAAGGAAGATAATTCCTGGCTATGGCATATGAGACTTGGTCATGTAAGCATGGACCTCCTTGCCAAATTAGCAAGAAAGCAATTAGTTGAGGGTTTACCCAAACTTAGATTTGAGAAAGATCAATTATGCAACGCTTATCAGCAAGGTAAACAAACTAAAAAGTCTTTTCAAAGTAAAAATGTAGTCTCAACCAAGCGTCCATTGGAATTACTACACTTGGATCTTTTTGGACCAGTCCAGCCGTTGAGCTTGGGTGGTAAGAGATTTTCATTGGTCATTGTAGACGATTTCTCTCGGTATACTTGGGTCATCTTGCTGAGTAGCAAGGATGAAGCTTTTGAGATGTTCTCAACACTGATTAGAAAACTTAAAAATGACAAAGACCTAAAATTAGCTCACATCCGAAGTGATAATGGCGGAGAATTCAAAAACCAACAGTTTGATGAATTCTGTGAAGTCAGCGGCATTGACCACAATTTCTCTGCTCCTAGAACTCCTCAACAAAATGGGGTAGTTGAGAGGAAGAACAGAACCTTAATTGAAATAGCTAGGACAATGCTGAGTGAGAATAGGCTTCCAAAGTATTTCTGGGGTGAAGCTTTCAACAGAACATGCTATATACTCAATAGGGCTTTAGTTAGACCTATACTTAAGAAAACCCCCCTATGAACTTTGGAAAGGACGAAAACCCAACATTGGATATTTTCGTGCCTTTGGTTGTAAATGTTTTATACTCAATACGAAAGACAACCTTGCTAAGTTTGACTCTAAAGCTGACGAAGCGATCTTTCTATGGTACTCAACTAACAGTAAAGCATATAGTGTTGAAACACCTTTCCACATGATTTTGATTTGACAAATTTATTTAAGTTAATCCATGATTAAGGGGCAATTAAATTTAAGTGCTTTGATTTAATTGTACTAATATGTTTGTTCAATGTTGAGTATAAGTATAAATGAAAACAGAATCAAAAAGTAAGACAGGACGAAGTCAGCATGAGAACACAGCACAAGCTGAGTGGAGTGCAACTCAGCATAACAGAAGAAAAGCCATCTTCAGAACAAATATTTGAAGATGAAGCTGACCAAAGAAGCTGAATAAGACGCAACTCAGTATCAAAGAAGAGAAGTCATTCTCTAAACTAAAGCTTGCAGACGAAGCTGACCACGGAAGCTGAGTAAGAGTGACTCAGAAACAAAGAACAAAAGCAACGTTAATAAAGTCAATCTGAGTGTTCGTCAGGACAGCATGAATGATCCATTTGCTAGAAGACAAGATCCGACAACTGTCTGCACCAATAATAGAAACCTTGGAATTACTCACAGAGTCAATTTCGAGATGCATGGGTCAACTGTCCGTTAGCTAAAAGATGAACTGGCACTAGAAGACACACCTGCGGGAAGAAGACAAGCCTGACGCCTGCAGAATTCAGACGATAGGATTGGCCTGCAAATCTAAAGCTGACCAGAACAATGTAGCAAGAAAGAGCCGTTTGAATCCAACGGATAATTCCAGATTCAAATGATTGTGCCTTCAGATCTCAACTATATAAGGACAAGTTCATGCTTGGATCACAGTTGATTTTTGCCAAGAAAAATACAAGAGAAAAAGAGAAAAGATACAAAGCACATTCAAACAAGAAAAAGATCTTACACCAAACTTCTATTTGTGTGTAAAAGCTAGATTGATTTTGTAATCATCTAAAGTGTTCTTCATCTAGAAAGAACAAGTCTGTATCAATTGTAAAATTGAGAGAGTGGTGCTGAGTACTCGGTTTTAAGTACTCAGTGGTAGAGAAATCTAGGTGTTCGGTTATAGCACTTAGTAGGAGTTGAGTAGACGAATAGAGGAAGGTACTCTTGCATATTCAACTGCCTTGTAAACGGTTTATGCTCTACCTTTAAAGAGCGCAGTATTGGATTGAAAAAGCCCGGAGGGACTCTGGGGACTGGACGTAGGTGGAGAGGCTGAACCAGGATAAGTCGTGCTGAGTAATTTCTAACTCTCTCTCAATATATCTATATATGTGTTGTCTGATCAAATTGCTCAGGATATAAATTGTAAAAGCTGACACTGAGTAATCTTGGTGCTGAGTTGGAAGCTGACCTCAAGTGTTAATTCCCAACTCACAAGTAAAACAGTTCTAGTCGGTATCTGACTAAAGCTGTCTTACATTTCTCGGTCGTGCTGGCCTAAACTAAGTTAAGTAACTTAAAGAATTAATTGAGTCAACATTATTTAGCGAAAAAGTTACATTAGTTCCTAACCCCCCCCTTTTGGAACTAATCACACGGGACCAACAAGTGGTATCAGAGCTAAATAGCTCACTACTTAAAGATATAACTATCTTGAGCTGATCCCGATAAATGGATGAGAACAGCACTCGTTTCCTTCCAGGAAATCAAACAAAACAGATACTCCCTGAGGGATTATCAATTAGTCGGCCACCCTTGTTTTTTGGATCAAATTATACATTTTGGAAAAACAGGATGAAGAATTTTATTCAAGCTACAAACATGAGTGCGTGTCTTGCAATAGTTTAAGGTCCATGTGTGCCTTACAAAACTGTTGACAACAAAAAGGTTGTCAAGAGTGAAACTGAGTGGTCAGAGGATAACCTTAAAAAATTACAAAATAATGCTTCGGCTATCAATATGCTTCATTGTGCTTTAGATGCTGCAGAGTACAATAAAATCTCAGGTTGCGAGTCAGCACAGGAGATATGAAAAAAGCTGGAGGTGACCTATGAAGGCACAAGCAAGGTCAAGGAATCAAAGGTGAACCAACATATGAGACTGTATGAGCTATTCGAGATGAATGAAAATGAAGATATCTCGGAGATGAACTCAAGGTTCACAAATATCATAAATGAGCTCAAAAGACTCGGAAAGAATTTCACCGAGGAGGAACAGGTGAAGAAAATATTGAGGAGTCTCCCCAAAAGCTGGCAAGCTAAGAAGACAATTGTGGAAGAAGCTCAGGACTTGACCACGTACAAATACGATGAGCTGATCGGATCGTTGCTGACTCATGAGATCTCTATGAAAAACTTCGAAGCAAAAGAAAAGTCAGAGGACAAGAAACAAAAATCACTTGTCATGAAAGCTGACTCAACCGAAGCTGACTCATCAGATGATGAGGAGATGGCCATGTTCACAAGAAAGATGAAGAAGCTGTTCAGAAAGAATGATAAGAACAGCAAGAGGCCATACAAAAGAGGCGATAGGTACAAAGCTGAGTCCAGTGACAAATACAAAAAGGACAGCTCCAAGCCTATCACGTGCTTTGAGTGCCATCAAACTGGGCACATTAAGTCAAGCTGCCCTAACTTAAAGCAAGAAAAGAAGGGAAGCAAAAAGGCAATGGTGGCCACATGGAGTGACAGTGATGAGTCAACCTCATCAGAAGCTGATGCGAATGAGACTGCAAATATATGCTTCATGGCCGACGATGCTGCTGACCAAAGTCAATCTGAGCAAGATGACCTCTCTGACGGTTTTGACCAAGAGGAACATTCCAATGAGGTAACATCTCTACACTTGCTTAGAAATGAAATGGTTAACGCCTTGAGTGATTTATATACACTGACTAAAAAGTGTAACAAGAAAATAAAGGCACTCAGCAGGCGGTGTGACGAGATTGAAGAGGTCAAACTCAGTGACCTTCGATATCTTCTCCAAGACAACTCAACTTTGCATGACAACATGAAAATCATGCACAAGTTTGTCTCGGAAGTCCAATCAGATTCAAAAAAACTGAGAAAGGATGTCACAACCCTACAGAACCAAATAAAAGGTTCAGCTAAAAATAAATCCCACGCTGAGTACTCAGTTACTGGTCAGCATAGACAGTTCACTCAGTGTGACTGTTGTGGGAAAAGAGGACACACAATAGATGTGTGTTGGTATAATAAGCAGACTGTCCAATGTGACTTCTGCGGAAAGAAAGGTCATACCACTAAGGTATGTTGGCATGCTCAGCACAATGGTGCTGACCAAAGACAAAGTCACCCTAAAAGGGTAACTTATTGTGACTTCTGTGGTAAACAAAGGCACATCATAAATGTATGTAGTCACAAGATAAGATATGATGCTTCACCTGTTCGCACTAACAAACGAGGACCCAACAAGAATTGGGTACCTAAAGATGAATAGTTTAAAATGCAGGTGAGCCTGAGATGCGTGGAGAAATCAAAACTGTGGTATATTGACAGCGCATGCTCAAGGCATATGACTGGTGATGAAACTCAGTTTATCACACTTGAGCTTAAACGAGGTGGTAACGTAAGCTTTGGAGACAATAAAAAGGGTAAGATAGTTGGATCAGGTACTATTGGAGGTAACCCTACTATTGAGTCAGTCTCCTTAGTTAAAGGTCTCAAATATAACCTATTGAGCGTAGCTCAGCTGTGTGACAGTGGTAGAAAGGTTGTATTTGATGCCACTTAGTGTCGGATACTCGAGGGAAAAACAAACAATTTAATTCTAACTGCCCCTCGTGTTGACAATGTATATATATTGAGTTTAGAAAAACAGTTTTCTAAAAATATATGCTTAGTGTCTAAAGAGGATAACTCCTGGCTATGACATAGAAGACTTGGTCATGTAAGCGTGGACCTCCTTGCCAAACTAGCTAGAAAGCAATTAGTTGAGGGATTGCCCAAATTGAAATTTGAGAAAGATCAATTATGTAATGCTTGCCAGCAAGGTAAACAAACGAAGAAGTCTTTTCAAAGTAAAAATATTGTCTCAACCAAGAGACCATTGGAATTACTACACATGGACCTTTTCGGACCTGTCCAGCCACTCAGCTTGGGCGGTAAGAAATTTTCCTTAGTCATTGTAGACGATTTCTCTCGGTATACTTTGTTGGGGTTTAGTGTCCTATAGTCAATTGTTGCGGGATACAAACTTATTGTAAATGAATTGTTCTTTATATCATTTGTTTTAATGAGATATATGTTTTATAACTATATAAAGGCAATCCCTTTTAAGCACTGAATAAAGTCTAATAAAAGGAAATCCGTAAGTTTGTTTAAAGTGATTATAAAGTGTTCATACAAGCACGAAGTGAGACAAAACTTTATAATAAACTAATAAACTTAAAACCACCCCAAGTCAAGTGATATGTTTAGGATTGATATATCACGGTTGAGACTTGTATGTAACAATGTCTTCTGTCCGACAGAAAGCTGATCTCACAAGCTTCATATATATAGATATCTGGACAGTTACATAGATCCGGTGAAACGTTGTTCATTAGGATTGGGGATCCGATTTGAGATAACAGGATGGGTAGATTCATCCTTGTCAACTGTTTATCTCATTGGTATTACTAGGTATAACTAATCCTCAGACTCAAAAGAATGTTAATTGGTCATCCTGAATTACTGAATGTGAGACTTTGATCCTGCGGTCCCACGATCCTTAACAGAGATGACTCTGGGGTGTGAACTGCAAAGGTTGGGTGTCACAGGAAGTAATGTCAGGGTAGTTATACATTGGATTGAGCATTTATCACTCCCGATTAATGGGAGATACATCCAAGGATCGCTTGTGGAAGACTCGACTCTAAACCCTTGCAAGGTGATAACTTAAGAGTAGAAATACAGATTTCACTTAACCTATCTTTTTGAGTTGACTCGGCCAAGAACAAGTAAAACGAACGTCTCGCTATATGTGACTTGACATTACCCATAGTCATAAGATTCAGTTCAAGGATGTAGTTGATAAAGGATCGTATTATACCGTAACTAATACGGAAGGGTTAACGACAGAATCAACCTGTCTTCTTAACGGACTCTGGGGGAATGATTACAAACTTGCCAATAACATACTCAGTACATCATTCCATTATGCAAGGATTAAATATAATTCTTGAAGAAATTAAATTTAATAGTTGCATACGGCCAGAAGTAGTAAGAATCTAATGGATCACACATAAGACTTGGAACCAAAAGAGAGATGGATATGATTAATAGATGGAAGCCCAATTGAGCCCAGTAAGGCCCAAATATATGGAGGGGGGCGAAATTTGTATATAGAGATAAGGAATTGATTTTATTCCATGAATCCTAATTTGATTAGGATTATGAATTAAATTAATTAAGAGATAATTAAATTAGGAGTTTTAATTGGATTAATATACTCCTGTTATTATCCAATTAGGTTATTTATTATTATCCTAAATATATTAGATATATAGTGAGATAATAATTAGGAATCCTTTTCCGAATTGGATTCCTATTAAGTAACCTATTCCTATCTAACTAGGGTTTAGATTCAAGCAACTATATATACCCCCTCCCATGTGAATTTCGACCAAGCCTCTAACCTCCCCCTATAGTGATTTTCGAAATTACTAATTAGAGAGAGAAAAAGAATTCCCATCCCCTAGTTCGTGGACAAGAATTCATACGACATTCCATCGATTGATTAATCTTATTCATCCCTCTTTCTCTTTGATCTTGTGTTGGTTAATTAGAGGCAATCTATTTTGGTTGCATCTCATAAGGGTTGATTTCATCTTAACCTCTCCGTGTTAAACTTTGTGGTTGGAATCTCGGAGAAGAATTGTGGGCGCTTCTTTAACAACGGTAGATTGTTCATCGAAAGGTATTCCTTCTTATCCCTCTTTATATGAAATAACGATTAACGGATCCTATGGTTAAAAGGAAATAGGCTAAAATTTTATATTTCCGCTGCTATACCTTAGCCCTAATTTCCTTCATACTTGGATCATCTTGCTGAGTAGCAAGGATGAAACTTTTGAGATGTTCACAACATTGATTAAAAAAGCTTGAAAATGATAAAGACCTAAAAGTAGCTCATATTAGAAGTGATAATGGTGGAGAATTCAAAAACCAACAGTTTGATGAATTCTGTGAAGTCAGTGGCATTGACCATAACTTTTCTGCTTTTAGGATGCCTCAACAAAATGGGGTAGTTGAAAGGAAGAACAGAACAATAGTCGAAATTGCTAGGACAATGCTGAGCGGAAATAGGCTTCCAAAGTATTTTTGGGGTGAAGATGTCCACACAACATGCTACATACTTAACAGGGCTTTAGTTAGACCTATTCTTAAGAAAACCCCCTATGAACTTTGGAAAGGACGAAAGCCCAACATTGGCTACTTTCGTGCCTTTGGGTGTAAATGTTTTATACTTAACACAAAAGATAACCTTGCTAAATTTGATGCTAAAGCTGACGAAGCGATCTTTTTAGGGTACTCAACTAACAGTAAAGCATATAGGGTATATAATAAATGAACTCAAGTTATAGAAGAGTCTGTCCATATCGAGTTCGATGAAACTGACCCTGCAGGAAAGACAACTCAGTCTGCCGCAGATGAACCAAGCTCAGCTTTCGCTGACCAAAATAGAGTTGCTGAGTCGTCACCACAAGGGCTGACCAAAGGTAAACACGAACCCGAAATTACCTTTGCTGACCAATCTACTCCTGCAGATATTGTAGAAACACCTATTCCAGACAACTCAACATTGCACAAAGAAATTAAAATTCCAAGAGGTCATTCGGAGAAGTCCATTCTTGATGCTGCTGAAAACAAACTGATGACAAGAGATCAACTTAGAAAATATCTCAGCAATATTGCATTCGTCTCAGTACATGAACTAAAGAACTTCTTAGAAGCTGAGCACGATGAACATTGGATCAATGCTATGCAAGAGGAGCTTGATCAGTTCAAAAGAAACGAGGTATGAGATTTAGTACCAAAACCTAGGAATCAAAAGACCATAGGAACTAAGTGGGTCTTTAGAAATAAACTAGATGAGCAAGGCAATGTAGTCAGGAACAAAGCCCGACTTGTAGCCCAAGGCTATAGTCAGCAAGAGGGCATTGACTATGGTGAGACCTTTGCACCCGTAGCTAGATTAGAGGCTATACGTATATTATATGCATATGCTAGTTTCATGAATTTCAAGCTATATCAAATGGATGTTAAAAGTGCTTTCCTTAATGGATTTATAAACGAAGAGGTATATGTTAGTCAGCCTCCTGGGTTTGAAGATCTAAAGTTTCCAAACCACGTTTATAAACTCAAGAAGGCCTTGTACGGCCTAAAACAAGCACCTCGTGCTTGGTATGAGAGGTTGACCAATTTCCTGCTGACCAGGAACTATGTCAGAGGTAAAGCTGACACAACCTTGTTCATTAAGAAGAAGGGTAAAAATACCTTGCTAGCACGAATTTACGTAGATGATATAATCTTTGGTGCTACTGATGAATCTATGTGCAAAGAATTTAGTAAACAGATGCAAACTGAGTTCGAGATGTCGATGATGGGCAAACTCAACTTCTTCCTTGGACTTCAAATCAAGCAAGGGAAGAATGGCATCTTCATCAGTCAGTCTAAGTACGCCAAAAAATGTTGAAGAAATTCGATATGGAAGAATGTAAGCCCATATCAACCCCAATGGGTACTGACACTGTCCTTTGTGCTGACGAGAAAGGTAAGTCAGTAGATAGCAAATTATATCGAGGTAGGATTGGCTCTCTACTTTATCTTACTGCTAGTAGACTTGACATTCAGTACTCAGTATGTTATTGCACGAGATATCAAGCTGACCCCAGAGAATCTCATCTTATAGCTGTAAAAATAATTTTCAGATATTTGCAGAGCTCAGTTAATGCATGTTTATGGTATCCAAATACAAATGACTTTACACTTATTGGATACACTGATGCTGACTATGGACGAGATAAGCTAGAGCGTAAGAGTACTTCAGGAGGATGTCACTTCCTTGGAAGCTGTCTAGTATCTTGGTTCAGCAAGAAGCAATCATCAGTGGCCTTGTCAACAACTGAAGCTGAGTACATTGCTGCTGGAAGCTGTGTGGCTCAAGTCCTATGGATAAAGCAACAACTTGAGGATTATGGTGTAAAAACAGAAACAATAGAAGTCAAATGTGACAACAAGAGTGCCATTGACTTATCCAAAAATCCAATTCAACACAGCAGGATGAAGCATGTCAGCATAAGGCATCACTTCATAAGGGATCATGTACACAAGGGTGAGATCAAGCTGACCTACGTTCCTATAGATGAACAGCTTGCGGATATCTTCACAAAGCCTATAGCTCATGAGCAATTCAACATACTAACGGAACCTATCGGTATGTCTAATCCTTTTCACTAAAATTATATGTTTAAATTGAATGTTGAGTGATTACCATGCTGAGTAAGCTGTGCTATATGAGTAACTATTACATGCTGAGCTAAGTATGAACTATATCACTCCATGCTGAGTAGACATATATACTGAGTGATTAACACAAGTTGAGTTACTAAGCACGCGAACATTCCTTCTACGTAAAACTGACTTCCTAGAATCTCAAACGTTTAGGCTTATCGAAACTGAGTAAAACTCTTATGCATAATAAATGCTAGCACGCGCATTAATAGCCACCTAGGATGACGTAGGCACAATAATTAGAAAACACATGTGCCGATTGTGTCATAAATGCCAGAATTATTATCGATTGATCATCTCGAGGTAAAACGGCTACTCCAACGTATCAGATCAACTCGATAATTCTATAAGTAGTGGACGAATTCCCACTTGTATCTCTTTACATTCAAAATTTCTGGCATTCTATCTCTCTCTCTCTCTCTCTTAAATCCCAAAACATCTCTAAAACTCTTGAGAAAATCATGTCTGATTCTCAAAACATCTCCGGTGCCGATTACGACCAAAATGGCTACGATGAAAATCCTCCATCTCCAGCTCAGCAGGAATACGTAGAGACCTCAGGAGAATCTCAAGGTCACGGTCAGCATGACCAATCTAAGGTCATCACTCTGAGTAAGAAACCCCAAGTTGACCAAGCAACACCATCTAAGAAGCAGAAAAAGGGGAAGGGCAAGATACCACAGGAAAGAACCTATTCTCCGGTCTACAACAGTGTGAGGGGATACAAGGTAGACCATTCCTGCTGGTTCTCTAAGGGTTTTGTAGAAGCAGAAAAACCCTTTTGCGAATGGATCTCTAAAAATGGCTGGACCGGGCTATTTTCCATCCGAAAAGCCACTTATCCTGAATTGGTAAGGGAATTCTATGCCAACTTACGAGCTGCTGATGATGACACTGACTACATGGTCACAAAGCTCAGTGACAAAGAAATCTTCGTCAACCCTCCCTATCTTGCCACTTTGCTTAAACTAAAGAATACAGGAGCTGAACTCAGAACCACCAACGATCTCGGTAAAATCAAATACCCTTCGGAGTTCTGTAAACCCGCTGGTCATGTAGGAGAAATCGCTAGAACCTTTATGGGTCAAAATTAGAAGATGGCCCATTACATTCTGACGAACTTTATATTTCCCAAGGTTAACTCCACATCCTCAGCGTCTAATTTTGAGCAGTGCTTCATCTGGCACATGTTGACCTACCAGCCACTCAATATGCCTGTGTTCCTCATCGGTGCTTTCCAACGAAGTACTGGCACACTCAGGTTAGGTTCACTAATCACCAAGATACTCAAAGACTACATGGTGAACTTAGTTGAGGAAATACATGTTTGGGGTACAGAAATTACTGCGGCCGCACTATTCGGTTTGGCCTATGACCAACCCATTAAACCCAAGAAAGGAAAGGCGGTGATGGCAAGCAAGGAGCCTGCTGATCGCACAAGGCAGGACAAGAAGAGGAAAGCTGACCAGTCAGCAAAGGAGATGAACACAGCTCCTAAAAAGCTAAGAATTGTGTCCAGTGCAAGGAAAGGTGATGTTGAGCAAGGTCAAGAGGCACCTAAGTCAGCAGAAAAACTGAAAAGGCAAGTTGAGCCTGAGGAAGAGAGTGAAGATACTCCTGAGCAGCCTCTGAGAAAGAAGAAGAATAAATCCTCTGGACTTACCCCAATCGATGCACTGCCGCTTGACTGTGTAATCTCTAAGGATTCACACTTTGTGAAAAGTCAAGAGATTGATCTTGAGAAAACTCTTACTGACCAAGAAGAAGAATTGGGTGATCTTGGAGGTCAATTTAATGATGAAAGAATAGATGACATTGAGCTATGTAAAAAAGTTGAAGCTGAGCAGGTTGAGAATCCAACTGTGCCGAGTAAGACAGTTGGTGTTGAGTTCACAGAGAAAGACATAGTTGTGGAAGACCTTGGGCTGAACTCCTCCTCTGAGTCACTTGACTCCATTCCTGCTGATCCTTCTCCTCCAAAAGTCAGCACTGGCAAACGACGCAAGAGAAAAGCTCAAAAGTCTCCAATCATTGATCTTCTGGACGATTCTCCGTTAAGGGAACCAATCTCTGCCCTTACCACACTCCAATTCCAGTTCTTTAACAATGCCACTGAACCAAATTTGGAACAACTCACGGAAAAGCAAGCCACTGTTTCTCAAGCTGAGGAACAAGCCAATACTCCTGAGAATCCAATTCCTGCCGAGTAAGAGCTCGAAGTCTAAGCTGCTCAAAATCAAGAGTTAGCAAAGGAAAATCCTGCTCAGGTCAGCACTGATCTACCTTCACCTTCAACTCAACTTCAAGCTGACTCTGAACAGGTCAATATCTCTGCCGATCCAGCTCTTCCAAATCCTTCAAGGCAAAATGAAAACCAGTCAGTTCCTGCTAGTAATCTAAATCAAAGTCCAGCCACTAACCATGCTGGCACCAAACTCATTCTGGACAGCACCAAACTCCTCCTCCATCTGGTGTTATTTACTTGCATGCAACTGAGTCTGGGAGAAAAATCATCGACTCAGCCCAATCACTACTTCAGGACATTATCCAATCTCATGTCGATGCTGCTGGGTCTGTCCATGTTGAGCCTCAACACGTTTCTTCTGTCACTCAGCTTCTATCTAAAATCAAGGGTCTTAAGGATCTACTGAGTGTCATGACATCCTTTCAATCTCAACAACCCAAGCAAGAATCTATAGTAAAGCTGGCTGAACTCCAGCTGACAATGGTCAATCATATGAACTCCCTCTAGGGCCAACTCAACACTTTGTCAGTTACGAACTCACTCTATGCAACCTCTGCTGAGGTTCATCAACTCTTTACCCAGCTAAGTTCTGAACTGACCGGGACTCGTGAATTAGTCTCCTCCTCCTCCCAGTGTTCCATTGAGCAAATTAGCGAAGCTGTTTGCCTACTCAACTTGAGTAAAGAAGAAATGGATACTGACCAAGTCAAAACTAATGAGATACTGCAGTATTCTCAAACCACCCTTAACCATGTCCGCTATATAAATGCCCAACGTCAGTTCTATAATTCGGCTCTGCTCAAAATGTACCATCAATCACATGCCAAGCTGACAGAATCCATCACTTGGATCGGGAAATCACAGGAGTATCTACTGAGCATGCTGAGTGCTAATATTAGGATCCCTGCTGCCACAATGGACGATGGCATGGCTGTCTTCGACGGTCTTCGGGAGAGTACGAGTCAACTCCGCGCATACTCCGCAAAACTCACTCGTGCTGCTCTCCGCGAGACATTTCTTCCCCCCTCATCTGATGCTGGCAAAATAGGGGAGAAAGAACAAGCTGATGGAAATCAGCACATGGGGGAAGCATCTGGTAGTCAGCAACAAAGAACTGCCAAAGGGAAAGGCAAAGTAAATCCTGCTCACCAAGCTCAAGTCAATAGGAAGAAATAGATTAGCTAGTTGTAGCTTTTGACTTGTAGTTTTATCTGGCGTGTTTTGTTAATGCTGACCATCTATATATATATCCATGCATCCTTTATTGAAATTGACAAATCTTATGTGATGCTTACTTACCTATTGTGCTATGTGTTGATCTGTCTTAATTGAACAAAAAAACAAAATTAAAATGGAATATACTCAGTACACATTTGCTTTGATACATCCTTTCATTTGCTCTGATACATGATTAATAAGCTCCAATCCTCCATAAACTCTGATACTTAAACTATCCACGTATCAAACTGAGTAAAAATATGTTCCAAAATTTCGAACTCTTCTGAAAGCTGACCTAAGCTCATCTAAATTAGATCTTGGAAGGTCTAGAATTGAACTTAGTCAGTATAAGCATGTCTTAATTTTACTCAATTAAATCTTAGAAGGTTTAGAGTTAATTTAAGTCAATAGATGCAACCCTTATGGGGGAGCAACTTCAGAAGAATGAAAAATAACTCACTCATGGGGAATTTCAAAACTGAGCTCCATTAATTAAATATTTTGCCAACATCAAAATGGGGGAGTTTGTTGAAACACCTTTCCACATGATTTTGATGTGACAAATTTATTTAAGTTAATCCATGATTAAGGGGCAATTAAATTTAAGTGCTTTGATTTAATTGTACTAATATGTTTGTTCAATGTTGAGTATAAGTATAAATGAAAACAGAATCAAAAAGTAAGACAAGACGAAGTCAGTATGAGAACACAACACAAGCTGAGTGGAGTGCAACTCAGCATAACAGAAGAAAAGCCATCTTCAGAACAAATATTTGAAGATGAAGCTGACCAAAGAAGCTGAATAAGACGCAACTCAGTATCAAAGAAGAGAAGTCCTTCTCTAAACTAAAGCTTGCAGACGAAGCTGACCACGGAAGCTGAGTAAGAGTGACTCAGAAACAAAGAACAAAAGCAACGTCAATAAAGTCAAGTTGAGTGTTCGTCAGGACAGCATGAATGATCCATTTGCTAGAAGACAAGATCCGACAACTGTCTGCACCAATAATAGAAACCTTGGAATTACCCACAGAGTCAATTTTGAGATGCATGGGTCAACTGTCTGTTAGCTAAAAGACGAACTGGCACTAGAAGACACACATGCGGGAAGAAGACAAGCCTGACGCCTGCGGAATTCAGACGACAGGATTGGCCTGTAAATCTAGAGCTGACCAGAACAATGTCGCAAGAAAGATCCGTTTGAATCCAACGGATAATTCCAGATTCAAATGATTGTGCCTTTAGATCTCAACTATATAAGGACAAGCTCATGCTTGGATCACAGTTGATTTTTGCTAAGAAAAATACAAGAGAAAAAGAGAAATGATACAAAGCACATTCAAACAAGAAAAAGATCTTACACCACCAAACTTCTATTTCTGTGTAAAAGCTAGATTGATTTTGTAATCATCTAAAGTGTTCTTCATCTAGAAAGAACAAGTCTGTATCAATTGTAAAATTGAGAGAGTGGTGCTGAGTACTCGGTTTTAAGTACTCAGTGGTAGAGAAATCTAGGTGTTCGGTTATAGCACTTAGTAGGAGTTGAGTAGACGAATAGAGGAAGGTACTCTTGCATATTCAACTGCCTTGTAAACGATTTATGCTCTACCTTTAAAGAGCTCAGTATTGGATTGAAAAAGCCCGGATGGACTCTAGGGACTGGACGTAGGCGGAGAGGCCGAACCAGGATAAGTCGTGCTGAGTAATTTCTAACTCTCTCTCTCAATATATCTATATATGTGTTGTTTGATCAAATTGCTCAGGATATAAATTGTAAAAGCTGACACTGAGTAATCTTGGTGCTGAGTTGGAAGCTGACCTCAAGTGTTAATTCCCAACTCATAAGTAAAACAGTTCTAATCGGCATCTGACTAAAGCTGTCTTACATTTCTCGGCCGTGCTGACCTAAACTAAGTTAAGTAACTTAAAGAATTAATTGAGTCAGCATTATTTAGCGAAAAAGTTACATTAGTTCCTAACCCCCCCCCCCCCCCTTTTGGAACTAATCACACGGGACCAACATATAGGGTGTTCAATAAACGAACTCAGGTTCTAGAAGAGTCTGTACATATTGAGTTTGATGAAACTAACCCTGCAGGAAAGTCAAGTCAGTCTACTGAAGATGACCTATGCTCAGCTTCCGCTGACCAAAATGGAGCCGCTGTGTCATTACCACAAGGGCTGACCAAAGGTAAAAATGAACTTGAGATTACCTTTGCTGACCAATCTAAAACTGTAGAGATTGTTGAAACACCTGTCCCCGAAAACTCAACACTGCCCAAAGAGATCAAGATTCCAAGAGGACACTCAGAAAAGTCCATTCTTGATGCTGCTGAGAACAACCTGATGACCAGAAATCAACTCAGGAGATATCTCAGTAATGTTGCATTCATCTCAGTCCATGAACCAAAGAACTTCACCGAAGATGAGCACGACGAATTCTGGATCAATGCTATGCAGGAAGAGCTTGATCAATTCAAGAGAAATGAGGTATGGGATTTAGTGCCAAAACCTAGGAATCAAAAGACCATAGGAACAAAGTGGGTCTTCCGCAATAAACTAGATGAACAGGGTAATGTAGTCAGGAACAAAGCCAGACTTGTAGCTCAAGGCTACAGTCAGCAGGAAGGCATTGACTTTGGTGAGACCTTTGCACCCGTAGCTAGATTAGAGGCAATAAGAATACTATGTGCATATGCTAGCTTTATGAACTTTAAGTTGTTCCAAATGGATGTTAAAAGTGCATTTCTTAATGGAGTTATAAACGAAGAGGTTTATGTTAGTCAGCCTCCAGGGTTTGAAGATCCAAAATTTCCAAACCATGTTTATAAACTCAAGAAGGCCCTGTACGGCCTGAAACAAGCACCCCGTTCTTGGTACGAAAGGTTGACCAGTTTCCTGCTGACCAGGAACTATGTCAGAGGAAAAGCTGACACAACCTTATTCATTAAGAAAAAGGGTAAAGATACCCTGTTGGCACAAATATACGTAGATGATATTATCTTTGGTGCTACTAATGAATCTATGTGCAAGGAATTTAGCAAGCAGATGCAAACTGAGTTTGAGATGTCAATGATGGGTGAACTCAACTTCTTCCTTGGACTTCAAATTAAACAAGGAAAGAATGGCATCTTCATTAGTCAGACCAAGTATGTCAAAGAAATATTGAAGAAATTTGATATGGAAGAATGTAAGCCCATATCTACCCCAATGGGTACTGACAATGTGCTTTGTGCTGATGAGAAAGGTAAGTCAGTAGACAGCAAGTTATATCGATGTATGATTGACTCTCTACTTTATCTAACTGCTAGTAGGCCAGACATTCAGTACTCAGTATGTTACTGTGCGAGATATCAAGCTGACCCTAGGGAATCTCACTATATAGCTGTGAAAAGAATTTTTAGATACTTGCAGAGCTCAGTAAATGCAGGTTTATGGTATCCAAACACAGATGACTTCACGCTCATTGGATACACTGACGCTGACTATGGACGAGACAAACTGGAGCGTAAAAGCACTTCAGGAGGATGTCACTTCCTTGGAAGCTGTCTAGTGTCTTGGTTCAGCAAGAAGCAGTCGTCAGTTGCCCTATCAACCACTGAAGCTGAGTACATAGCTGCTGGAAGCTGTGTGGCACAAGTCCTATGGATTAAGCAATAGTTGGAGGATTATGGAGTACAAACAAAAACAATCGAAGTCAAATGCGACAATAAAAGTGCCATTGACTTATCCAAAAATCCAATCCAACACAGCAGGATGAAGCATGTCAGCATTAGGCATCACTTCATCAGAGACCATGTACTCAAGGGTGAGATCAAGCTGACCTATGTTCCAACAGATGAACAGCTTGCGGATATCATCACGAAGACCTTGGCTCATGAGCAGTTTAACATACTAAGGGAAGCTATCGGTATGTCTAATCCTCTTCAATAAATTTTCTGTGCTAAATGAATGTTGAGTGATTATAATATGCCGAGTGATTATTGCTTAATGAGTAGCTATCGCATGCTGAGCTAATATGAATGACATAAAATCACCTTATGCTGAGTAGACATACATGTTGCGTGATTACTATGTGCTGAGTTACTTAGCATGCTAAAATCCCTTCTACGTAAAATTGAGCACTCAGAACTTCAAAACGTTTAATATTCTAGATACTGAGTGAAGCCACTTGCACAATTAATGCTAGCACGCGCATTTAAGTAGCCACCTAGGATGACGTAAGCGTAATAATTAGAAAACCATGTGCCGAATATGTCATTAATGCTAGAGATAACGGTCGATTGATCAACTCGAGGTGAAACCGCCATTCCGACCTATCAAATTAACTCGAAATGACTATAAATAGTGGAAGATTTCCCACTAACTTCTCTTTACACTTGAAATCTTTGGCATTCGATTTCTCTCTCTCTAAAATCCCAAATCCTCTGCATTTCTTAAATCCTAAAGAACACCATGTCTAGCGATTCCCAGAACCATTCCGGCCAAGAATACGACGACAATCGCTCCGATCTGAATCCTTCGTCTCCTGCTGAGCAGGAATATCCAGAGACTTCCACAGAGTCTCAAGAACAAACTCACGGTCAGTATAACCAATCTGCTCCTGAGGTCAGCATGCCTCGTAAAAACACTAAAGCTGACCAAGCAACTCCATCGAAAAAGAAGAAGGAGAAAACTAAAGAAAGAACGTTCCTCCCAGTCTACAAAAACGTCAAGAACCTTAAAGTCTTTTGTTCCCACTGGTTCTCCAAAGGGTTCGTAGAAGCTGAGAAACCCTTTTGCGAGTGGATTTCCAAGAATGGCTGGACCGACGATGATGTTGACCATTTAGTCACTAAGGTAAAAAACAAGGACATTACCATCAGTCCGTCCTATCTTGAAAAATTGCTCAAGTTGAGGGCAAAAGGATCAGAACTCAGGTGCACAAACGACTACACGCGCATTGATTACCCTGTTGAGTTCTGTAAACCTAAGAACCATAAAGGAGAAATAGCCAGCACCTGCATGGGTCAGCCTCAGAAAATGGCTCACTATATCCTGACCAACTTCCTGTTCCCCAAGGTCAACTCCTCCTCCTCAGCGTCGAACTTTGAGCAGTGCTTTATCTGGCACATGTTGAACTACAAGCCGCTCAACATGCCCGTATTTCTCATTGGTGCTTTCCAACGTAGTACCGGGACCCTCAGGATGGGTTCTCTCATCACAAAGATACTTCAAGATCACCAGGTGAGCTTAGTAGAAGAAATTGAGATTTCGGGTACGAAAATCACCGCAGCAGTGCTGTTCGGCTTAGCCTACAACCAACCTATAAAAACTAAGAAAGGAAAGGGGGCTATGGGTGAAGAAGAACCCGCTGAGGAAGATATGGAAGGGGATAATATGGTTGAAGGGAATAATATGGTTGAAGGAGCACAGGCAGAACTGACCAAGAAATGGAAGAAAGTTGTGGTTGAAAAGGAACATGTTGAGCGCACTAGGCAGGACAAAAAGAGGAAAGCTGACCAATCCTCAACCAAAGACATTAACTCAGCTCCGAAGAAGCTTAGGATAATATCCAGTGCAAAGAAAGCTGCTCTTGCTGAGCAAGCTCAAGGGGAACCTAAGTCAGATGAGAAATAGAACAGGCAAGTTGAGCCTGAGGAAGAAAGTGAGGAAACCCCTGATCAGCCTTTGAAGAGGAAGAAAACCTCTGGGTTAAAGTCGATCGAAGCTAACCCATTTGACTTTGTGATTACAAAGGAATCACACTTCGTGCGGAGTCAAGAAATTGATTTGGAGAAGACTCCCTATGATCAGGAGGAAGAACTGGGTGATACTGAGGATCAGCCTCAAGCTGATAAGATAGGCTCTGCTGAGCCAAGTGAGAAAGTTGCTGCTGAGCAAACTGAGAACCAAGCTGAGCCACCAGTGAAGGACAAGGTTGTGGAAGGCCTTGATGCTGAACTTGAAATCAACTCTTCCTCTGAGTCCCTTGACTCTATTGCTGCTGATCTCTCACCTCAAACTAACAAGGACAGCAAGGGAAAGCGGTTCAAACGCAAAGCTCTAAAACCCCCAGTCATAGACTTACTGGATGAATCTTCGCTGAGGGACCCTATCACTGATCTCACTGGGCTTCAATTCTAGTTCTTCACAGACATCGTCGAACCTTCTCCCAACCAAGTGAAGGAAAAGCAAGCCTCTGTTTCTTGAGCTGAGGAACAAGCCGACCCGAAAGCTGCTAAGGGTCCAATTTCTACCGAAACTTCTACTTATCCTCCCACTGAGCAAGTGCTCAAAGTCCATGCTACTCAACCCAATGAGTTAGCAAAGGAAACTCCTTCTGCTCAAGCCAGTTTTGAGTTGCCTCAACCTCCAACTTCTACTCAGCCTCAGACTGACTCTGAGCTGGTTCATATCTCTGCTGATCAACCTCTTTCCACTCTTACCAAGCAGAACAAAAACCTGTCAGCACCTGCTGCTGACCTGAATAAAAGTGCAGCTGCTGACCAAGCTGGCACCTCCACTTCCGGGCAGCACCAAACACCTCCTCCATCCGGTGCTGACAAGATTCCGGCCCCTGAGGTTAACACTGATGACTCCTACATCTATCTGAATGCCTCTGAGTCTGGAAGGAAAATCATTGACTCAGCTCAAGCTCTACTTCAAGATATTCATCAGTCTCATGCCGAAGCTGCTGGGTCTGTTCCTGCTGAGCCAACCCAAATATCCTCTGTCACTCAACTTCTGACCAAACTTAAGGGTCTCAAAGAATTAATGAGTGTCATGACATCTTTCGTATCTCAACAGCCCAAGCAAGAGTCAATAGTAAAGCTGGCTGAACTCCAGCTAATGATGGTGAATTACATGAACACCATCCAAGGTTAACTCAATACCTTATCAGCTGCGAACTCAACATATGCAACCTCTGCTGAGGTCAATCATCTATTCTCCCAGCTGACATCTGAGCTGACCGGGGCTTGTGACCTTATCTCCTCCTCTTCTCAATGCTCCATCGAACAGATTGGTGAAGCCATTCGCCTCCTCAACTTAAGCAAAGAAGAGATGGACACGGACCAGGTCAAGACCAATGAGATTCTGCAGTGCACTCAATCCACCCTTGCACATGTCCGGCACACAAATCTTCAACGTCAGTCCTATGACACTGTGCTGCTCAAGATGTACCATCAATCCTATGTTCAGATGACAGAATCAATTACTTGGATCGGGAAATCTCAAGAGTATCTACTCAGTATGCTCAGTGCCAATATAAAAATCCCCGCCTCAAGTATGGCCGATGGCATGCAGGTCTTTACTAGTCTAAGGGAAAGTATGAGTCAACTACAATAGTATTCCTCGAGACTGACTCGTGCTGTTCAACAAGGGACATTCTATCCTCCTCCTCCTTCCCATGATGCTGGCAAAACGGGGGAGAAAGAACAAACGAAGCAACCTGGAACTCAGCAGAAAATGAGGGAGTCAGCCAAGCAGCCAGCTGCCGGAACTCAGCAGAAGCCTGGTTCAACTTCTGCTGTCCCGTGCAATCCAAGTCAGCAACAACAAAGAACAGCCAAGGGCAAGGGCAAATAGATTAGAAATAGTCTTAGCTCATGACTTGTAAACTTATATCTAGCTTGTTCTATTTGTTGAGCTGACTATCTAATACATATGCATCCTTTATCCAAAACTGACTATGTTTATGCGATGCTTACTTATGCTTATATGCTGATCTGTCATACTTAACTACTCATTGAACAACAAATTAAAACTTGTGAACATAAAAAGTAAAACATACTTAGCATAAACTCTGATGCCTATATTTGAAACTAAGTAATAACTGAATGTTCCAAGCATTGACCTACTTCTGAAAACTGACCTTAGGCTCATCTGAATTAGATCTTGGAAGGTCTAGAATTGAACTAAGTCAACATAAGCATGCCTTAATTTTACTCGACTAGATCTTATAAGGTTTAGAGTTAAATTAATTCAATAGATGCAACTCTTACGGGGGAGTAACTTCAGAAGAATAAGAAAGGTAAACAGTCATGAGGGATGCTCAACACTGAGTTCCTTAATTAAATATTTTTGCCAACATCAAAATGGAGGAGTTTGTTGAAACACCTTTCCACAAGATTTTGATTTGACAAAATTATTTAAGTTAATCTCATGATTAAGACAATTAAATTTAAATGCTTTGGTTTAATTATACTAATGTGTTTGTTCAATGTTGAGTATATTGACTAACGAGAACATGAACTAAAAGTAAGACAGAATGAAGTCAGCATAAGCCACAGAAGCTGAGTGAAAAACAAACTCAGAATTATAAAGAAAAGTCTTCTTCATAATAGCACTTAAAGGCGAAGCCGACCGAAGACGCTGAGTAGAATGTAACTCGACATAGATAAAGAAAAGGATTGAAGGCAAAGCCGAACAATCAAGCTAAGTGTTCGTCAGGACAGCGCCAATGATCTGTTGATTAAAAGACAAACACCCGACACAGGTCTACAACAATTCAGAAGCCTCGGAATTACACCAAGAGACCTTCTCGAGACGCATGGATCAACTGGCGTTTGGCAAGAAGACAAACATGGCGCTAGAAGACGAAACCTGACGCTAGAAGACGAAACCGACAAGCCTGACGCCTACTAAATTCAGACGATAGGATTGGCCTGCAAATTCTGAATGCTGACCTATCAATGATGAAAGTAGACCGTTTGAATTCAACTGATATATCCGAATTCAAATCATTGAAGCTTCAGACTTTGCTATAAAAGGACAAGTTCATCACTTGGATCCTTTGCCGAAGTACAAAAAGAGAAAAGACAAGCAAGATCTTTACTAAGATAAAAGATCCAAAAGAGAAGCTGTCTGATTAGAAAAAGCAAGTTCTTACACCTAAATCCAATCTCTGTGTAAAAGTCTAGAGTGAATTTGTATTCATCTAAAGTGTTCTTCATTTAGAGAGAACAATCTTGTATCAATTGTAAAGGTTGAGAGAGTAAAGCTGAGTACTCGGTTTTAGTACTCAGTGGTAGAGAAAATCTGAGTGTTCGGTTATAACGCTCAGTAAGATTGAGTAGACGAATAGAGGATAGTACTCTTGCATACTCAATTGCTTTGTAAACGGTTTGTGCTCTACCTTTAAAGAGCTCAGTAGTGGATTGAAAAAGCCCGGAGGGATTTTGGGGACTGGACGTAGGTGGTGAGGCCGAACCAGGATAAGTCTGCTGAGTAATCTCTAACCCTTCTCTTGATATATATATGTATGTGTTGCTTGCTTAAACTACTCAGTATATAATCTGTAAAAGCCGACGCTGAGTAATCAGAGTGCTGAGTTGGAAACTGACCCCAGTGTTATTTCCTAACTCATAAGTGAAACAGTTCTAGTCAGCTTCTGACTAAAGCTATCTTACATCGTGCTCAGCCTTGCTGACCTGAAACTAAGTGAAGTTATTTAAAGGATTAAATTTAGTCAGTATAATTAAGCGAAAAAGTTACATCCGGGTATTGTGTATTTCTCGGGGACAGCCTTATATCATGGTCGGCAAAACGATAGCCCACACTGTCCAGGTCCAGCGCTGAAGCCGAATACCGTGGAGTTGCAAATGTGGTGTCTGAAACATGCTGGATACGCAACCTTCTTCTCGAACTTGGGTGTCCGATCACAAAATCTACCTTAGTCTATTGTGACAATGTCAGCGCTGTATATCTCAGTGGTAATCCCGTTCAACACCATCGCACCAAACATGTTGAAATGGACATTTACTTTATTCGGAAAAGGGTCGCAAAAGGTGAAGTGCGTGTCTTACACGTTCCATCACGCTATCAGATAGTCGATATCTTCACCAATGGTCTGCCATTACCCTGTTTGAAGACTTCAGGAATAGTCTCAATGTTCGGCCTCCGAACCTTTCCACTACGGGGGTGTATTAGAGAATATTTTCAGTTAGTTGTAAATAACTATGTATCATAACAATCATTTCCTATTATCTAGGCCAGTATCTAGAATAGTCTTTGAATACGATATATACTGTAATCTATATAAATACATATTCAGTCATCAATAACAATTACGGAACGATCCTATTTGTTACATTCTCATGTATGAGTATTCTCTAAAGCGTGAATTTCATCCATGGCATCTTGCCAACACCGATGCTTGATTAACGGCTTCTCTGTAGTTCTTGGGTTCTGGTATAACATAAATATTCATGACATAATAAGCCTTGTGTTTTTGAGATAGGTTCTCACAACCTATAACAGATGATAAAGGATGTTTAACATTAGACTGTGTAAGACTAAGAACACTATTTTGCACACTTAACTGATTATAATGAACTTCTTTCAAGTAATCATGAGTTCTTCTTATCCTTTCTGACTTTCTAAACTGAGCCATAGAAGTGAACCTATCTATTTGATCAGTCCCCTGTAGGAACAAGTGCTATTACTTGACTTATATCTAGTTCTAAAACAGGACTAGCCTGATCAACTACAGTTGGACTATTTGAAGAAACAGTTGCACCATTATCATGTGAATAAACTGAAACATTCAAACATCCAGAAGTAATAATATCTTGAACAAGAAGTCATAAGACAAATGTGTATTAAAATCTATATAAAGAATCACAAAAAGTTCCCAGATTAGAGATAGTATCTCCTAGAAATAAGATCAAACAATTTATAGCCCTTTGTTTGAGCTGCATAATCCAAGTAAATACAAGGATGAGTTTTGGATCAAATTTGGTATACTTTAGAGTTAAAACCGTCATGACGTTATCAACACTCTCATAGAAAAGAAAAAAAAAATACACCATATAAATGTTAGAGTCTTCATTTGTTACAAGTTACATGAGGTTTAATTATTGATAAAAAATAATGTTTATGATAAACTTAACATATCAAGGCTAAAATGATCCTAATTAAAAAGGAGTTAAGATATAGGTGCAACGTCACAAGTGATGTAGCTAAAAAGATATGAAGAAAATTAATTAGAGAAAACAATCCCACTAATGCATGTGATCCCCCACTATAGAACGCCCACTCAACTCAACCTCAATATTCTGCACTTTCTTTTAGCTTTTTACACAGCAGACTAAACACACATACAGATACATCTAATACTTGATTCATTCGAATATACAAATACTCTAATTAATCAGTTTTAAAATTCCATGAATTTTGCTAATGTTAAAAATCACCATTTCATTAATCAATAATCTTTTTTTTTTTTTTTTTTTTTTGAGTAGAGGCGGGTTAACCAAGCCAAGACAAACCAACGGCTAAGGTCCGAGGCAAACTAAGAACAAGGAACCAAATATTATAAATCAATGAAGAGCAAAAAGGAGAAAAAGACGGCCACTAAGTGTTTTCGGTGGCGGTGACCGTAAAAGTAGAAAGTCCGTCTGGAGTGATGTTTCCTTCCCTATAAATATGAGAGATCCGAAATTCGCGTCTGTTGAGAATGTGTAAACAAGTGAGCCAATCCTTCATTAACTCCGACGGGACTAGCCTGGAGCGAGATTGAACTAGGGGAACCACATATGTTGAATCGCTTTCAATCCATAGGAGGGACCAATTAAACTCATCCGCTTTTAGAATAGCATAAATAGTTGCTTGTAATTCAGTGAAATATGCCGCTTTCGTACAAGGAAACACCCATCCATACCTTTACCAACTGAAGTAAATGTCTTAGACAATACATTCTGATACCACCGAAAGAAAATAAGTTTTAAATTGACAAAACCCAAAAAACCAAAAAGGAAATCTAAAGACAGAAAAATATTAAATAGTCAAAATACTAAATTTGAAAATGCATAGGAAACTATTCTAATTAGAAAACGAAAATGCAAATTAATTCAAAAATAATACTAAATTACGAATTTGAGTAGTTCGAATTTGACCGAAACAGTATGAAACTCGTAGAAAAGCCAAGAGTTTTGATCGTTGGCCCGTTTTCAATGAACATAAAATCCAAAAATACTAATATCTGAAACCCTAAACTTGGTAGAAATTACAAAATCGTGGCTGCATAATCTTTTTTCCTATCATATATACATTTATATGATTATAGTTTTTTACAATTAATCCTCTCTAAATCTCTGGATTCAAACTTTGCATCTCCTACCAATTGAAAAAAAAGATCATAGGTTCATCAACATTTTCAATAAACAAATATGGGCGTTCACTATGAATAGGAGGCTGGTTATAGGTAGGCATTAGCATATATGTAGAAAATGGCACCAATATATTTTGTCAAACTTCAATGAGCATATCACCTGGATCATTAACCACTTTTAGTGGTGGATAATTTTTTTTAAGACTGGATATATTAGGGCTTACCCTAAATTTGGTATAAAAAGTAGATTGCTCCAATAAAGATTAAGGAAGAATTATTAACTTCTTAAACTTGTTTAAATTCACATGGTAAACATTTTAGGTTATCGGACAAAAAAAAAAATTAAATAAATTAAAGTATATATCAGTTTAATCAAATTAGATTGTCAATAAATCACTTTAAATAAATTTAGATGGTTACTAATAGTGGGGGAGCCAGAAATTTGTACATGGACTTATTATTTAACTTTTGTAGCGGTTGTTCAGAAACCATATTTTCTTCTTTACTTCGGACTAAGTAAGCTCTTTGGGGTGGCAGGGATAGAATTCGGCATGCCTTGCACGCGGAGGGCAGTGCAGGGGATGTGTGCCAATTACGTGTGGCGCTTGTGCAGCGCATTCCAGTAGCTTTTATCTTATTTGGAAAAGGTTTGGCCCGTGATACCAAAACCACCTCAAAGAGTAAAGAGTGAAAAACTGGGATTTTAGTAGTAGGCGGCATCCCCTCTTAGTTTTGAGTAGGAGAGCCTGTTATGACGAAGGAAAGATTCCAGTCAAAGAGGACTCAGGAAAAGGAGTTCATTCCCGGAGTTAGGGAGTTAGAGGAGTAAACTTTATGGAGTTGGGGATAACTTTCTAAAGTCCAGTTAGTAAAGGTGGCAACCGGGCTGGATTCCTCAAAATTCATGACTATCCGAACCAACAGAGACGGAAAATTCCCGAAATATTTGGAGGTAGAGGACATGCATAAAATCAGCTCTTCAACCGCCCAATCATGCCACTGATCTTTGATGTAACTCATGTATTAAGTCTATCTTTAATTACGATGACATACATAATTTTCTGCCATAAGTTGCTTAGAATAAAAAATCAAGTTGCTGCGGCAAGTGCTAGCTATAGTTGATATAATAAGATCATATCATATAATTTCTATTTAGGATGTGCGGTTCTAGTCAGCTCCGATCCTATAACAAATTTGTACAAGATAATTAAAATCATGTCATATGTTACTAATAAACAAGAACCCAAGTACTTGATGATGATGAAAGGAGCAATATTCTAATTTTTGTGTAGCTCTGCAGTTGTTGAGCTCAACTTCTGTTAATATCTAATCTCAGTTACCATAATAATGGTATTTTTAGGTAATTAAAGACAACAATATGATCTCAGTTATCTTTTTTTTTTTTTTTTTTTTTTTTTTGTTGGCTTTCTTCGATTTTCTCCCTCTCTGAAGTTTGAACCCTCGTTTCTCCTAATGTAGATAAAATTAGCCCCCTAATATGAAATGGCTAAGCTTTTATGCGAGAATTTAAACTTTCAGTTGCCTATTTCTCTATTTTATGATAATCAAACAGCTAAGCATTGCAACATCATTAGAGAATAAAACATTCAGATATTGATTGTTATTATGTTGAAGAACACCTTGATTCGGGCTTTCTTTATACTCCTTTTGTCTTTTCACAAAATTAACTTGTAGACTTTTTTAACTAAGCCCTTGGTACATAGAGACATGCATGTCTTCTGCATTGGTCAAGATCAAGATGTAAGCCTTCCATCTTCAGAGCCGAGTGTTGGAATTATAAACCGTTTAATAGAAACAGAATGGAAGGGAAGGCAGCTAGAGATCGCCAGAAAATTATTAACATATTGCAACTTTTTGGTTAATAACATATTGTACGAAAATTTAGAGTATTTCCGGACTAATACTCTTTACCAATCAATTCATACCACATATATACATTTTTTTCATTACACCAATCATCTTTCATGTGATGATAGACAAAATAATTTTTATTGGTTGATGTATTATTCCGGAAATACTTTAAAATTTCTCCATATTGTAACTAACGTTAGCTAAATTGGCAGCTATTACATACACATAGGATGTCTAGTGCTCATTGAGAGAGAAATAATGATTTAATCAATTTCTTCTTCTTCTCTTCTCTCCTCTTCTCTTCTCTGTAATCTTCCATTTCTCTATGAATTAATTACTTGTCGTTTTGGTAGTTTATTGATGGCTGTCATTGTTGATTCGGTAAAGAGCTGCTTATTATATTTGGATGAATAATCCTTTAGATGGAAGTACCATAGTTGAAAAGCCTTACACCACCAATAACAATAACAATATGAATAATATTTGGGTGGAAAATCATAGTTGAAGAGCCTATCAAACCTAGAAAATAAAAATACAATTGCAGTTAATGGAGGAAAAAGAAAAAAGAGTTGGATATGGAAGACAGCAAATAAGCAAGAGTGTTGTTCATATACATATACATATATTACTTTTCCTTTTAGAAAGAGGATAAGAAAAACTATAGCATTAGCAAAATTCATATTAGATATCAAGAAGAGAAATGTGGGAGACAGCCAAAGCACACTAGTGGGTCTACTATTAGTATCATTTTATAATGTGAAACGCACTTTGGGACCCCAACCCCACCCTATAAATACCCTCCCATCCTCCATCCATTTCCAAATCAAGTTTTTCCCAATGGCTAATTACAAAGTTTTTCTCTTTTTATTTTTATCTATATCCATTTGTTCTGCTAAAAGATCCATCCTTTCTTTTGATCCACACCTTTATGGAGGAGGTGGCGGTGGTTCTGGTGGTGGTGGAGGTTCTGGATATGCTTCTGTAGGGGAACATGGAGTCACTCCTTATGCCAGTGGTGCTGGCAGTGGAGCAGGTGGAGGTGAGGGTTATGGTGGCGCTTCTGGAATTGGTGGAGGCGGTGGTGGTGGTAGTGGTGGTGGCGGTGGTGCTGCCCATGCTGGAGGTGCTACTGGTGCTGGATATGGTAGTGGAGGTGGTGAAGGTGGTGGCATCGGTGGTGGTTATGCTGGTGTTTCTGGAGGTGGTGGAGGCGGTGGTAAAGGTGGTGGCGGTGGTGCTGCTTCTGGTGGAGGTGCTGGTGGTGCAGGATATGGTAGTGGAGGTGGTGAAGGTGGCGGTACTGGTGGTGGCTATGCTGGTGCACTTGGTGGTGGCGGTGGAGGAGGAGGTGGTACTGGTGGTGGTGGAGGTGGTGGTTCTGCTGGAGGAGCTGGCGGTGCAGGATATGGTAGTGGAGGTGGTGAAGGTGGAGGCACTGGTGGTGGCTATGCTGGTGCACTTGGTGGTGGTGGTGGAGGAGGTGGTACTGGTGGTGGTGGAGGTGGTGGGTCTGCTGGAGGAGCTGGCGGTGCAGGATATGGAAGTGGTGGTGGTGAAGGTGGTGGTGCTGGTGCTGGTGGTGCTGGATATGGTTCTGGAGCAGAGAAGGGAGCTGGTTACGGAGGTGGTGGTGGAGCGGGTGGAGGAGGTGGAGGTGGAGGTGCACCTGGTGCAGGTGGTTATGGTGGAGGAGAAGGTTCCGGAGCAGGAGGAGGATATGGTGCTGGTGGTAAAGGAGGAGGTGGTGGTGGAGGTAGTGGAGGTGGTGGAGGCGGTGGAGCAAGTGGAGGTAGTGGATATGGAAGTGGGGGAGGAGAAGGAGGTGGTCATGGAGGAGGAGCAGGTGGAGCAGGAGGTGGTGGTGGTGGAGGAGGTGGTGCAGGAGGTGGAGGTGGTGGTGGAGGAGGAGGTGTACATGGAAGTGGATACGGAGGAGGTGGTGGAGAGGGTGGTGGTCATGGAGGTGGTGGATATGCTCCTTAAAGAGTATATTTTTCATTGTCTAAATACAAATATCAATCTTGTTGCATGAATATTATTGAGAAAAATAAAATCCATCCAATTAATTAAGAAAATGCTCATAACTTATATGTAATTTATGAAAACCAAATGGTTACTGAAATTATAAATATATATATTTGATTTGATCAGTATTTTTATTTGTTCTGTTGGCTTGTTTTCATTTTTGTTGATTATAATTAGCAGGCAATTAAAATGATAATATCTTTATTAATTATCTTAGGCAAAAGAAATGAAAAGGCTTAATACATCATTTGTCACTGTTCAAAAAAAATTGCTTGGTCCCTAAACTTTCAAAGTGTCTCGATATTCTTTTCAACTTGTATAAAATATTCAATTAGCTCTCTGAACTTGCATAAAATGTAATCAATCGGTCGTGAAAAAGTAAGTCAAATACGGAAGATGTATTTCACGAATCGTAGAATGTTATTACATAATTCAAAAATAGATTAAAAAGGAAGTTATTACTTGCTCAACTATACAACTTGTCGTCTTCAATATCAGAACCATATATCCCGATTTTAGTTGTTTTACTTTTTCTAAAACTCGTGCAATACATCTTCTGCCTTTAACTTACTTATTCGCGACCGAGTGATTAATTGATTACATTTTACGCAAGTTCAGAAGGCTAACTGAATATTTTATGCAAGTTGAGAGAGCTATCGGAACACTTTGAAAGTTCAGATGGCCAATCAACTTTTTAGACAAATTCAAGGCCAAACCATGTATTAATCCAAATGAAAATAAAGCAAAGTTTATTGAAATGCATGATACTGCTGCTGCTGCATAGAACCAATTCGTCAGCTTTTGAATCATCTATTTACAAAAAAAAATGCTTAAGCTTTGGTCATCCTTAGCCATTGCTCCATCTGAAAACACATTAAGCTCTTGATATTTTTAAATGAATATATTAAGTTTTTGATACATTATTTTTAACACATTAAACCTTTATTTCACGCATCAGTACGCATAATTCACACTCTATTTAACATGTATAAACTATAAAAATATTATAATTCTTCTAAAGTAAAATATTAAGAAATATATCATTGTGTTGGCGATATTTTTGAGTAACAAAAATATTCCCTTTACAATCTTGACTTGTGCGGGAAAAATGCAGGCGTGCCAGAGAATTAGATTCTCACCTACGTTTAAGAAAACGGTTTTTATAGATATGCACCTGTGTCTAATGGATAACTAACTAATAATCAAACAATTGTACGGGAAAAGCAAGGATTGTGAAAATGTTTCCATGGGTTCCTAGTTGCCGTCAGCACAACTTTAACTAGAATTGGACCAATAGTTTTCAGTAATTAAAAATGTAAATATAATAAAGCAAACATCAGAGTTTTGGAATTTTTCTTTTATATTTACTTTAAAATAAGTGTTTTGGGTTACAATAAACCGAATAGGAATAATTACATCCAAGACAATAGCAAATTTAATATCCACAATGTCAAGCAATAAATATGATTGTAATTGAAATTGAAGTGAACAATTGAAATGAATTAACCGAAGCGATTAGTCATTGCGTCGAAGCGTCGCGTTGAAACGTTGTGTCTGCCTGAAATCGTTATCCCGAGACCGATGTTTGACTTGAGTAAGATGCGTGTTTAGTGGTGCCAATTGATTGAGCTTGAATATTTGGAAATTGAGATTGCTGTGATAAGATTGATATTTTGACTAGGAAATTGAGTTTTTGGATGTGAATTTGTGTAGGAAAACGAATCGGGTTTGTGTTTGATCGGAAAAGAGCAAATTATACCGAATCAGGGACCGAGAGGGACGTTTTTAGTGGCTAAAATCGGACAAAAATGGGGCTATTGTAAATTGATGTTCAAATTGATGAACAAAAGCTTGAGATTATAGCAATTGTAGCTAGAATTGATGATAAGAATCAAGGATTAATGATTGGAATTGGCTCGGAAGCTTGAGAATTGTATTTAGGAATGAAATTGGACCGAATTGGAACCGAATTTGGCTAGAAATATATGAATAGGCTGAATATTTCTGATAATTGTATTGATATGTGTTGTGTATTCTTGTATTGGATTGGTTATTTTGGTATTGATTTTGGTTTTGTATTGATTGATTGGTTGTTGGTTGGGGGGTTGAATGAAGAGGAAGAAAGGTTATTTATAGGAGGAATTTACACCCACTAAGCACCCACTTACTCATTACTCATGTCATGACTCCACTAAGCACAAAATGGAGTAGTGTTTCCTTATTTTTAGGCCTCAACTTGGCTTGTGTAAGTTGATCCGAAATTGCTTGTGTTTCTGCAGCTGAATTCGTAAAATTCCCGCTGTCTCTGTGTTCGTCCTATGGTGCTGCTGAAGATGGATCCGGAAAGCTAGGGACGTCTATTTTCTGGATCCAAGCTCACTTCTGAAGTTCTTGAACGTTTATCTCCCCGAATAATTTAATAAAAAATGATCAGTGGCCTATTTCGGATTTTCCTGCATTTTTTTTTTGAAGAAAACACGAAATATTATAACAGAAAGAAGCATCCCGAAATAGAATGCTTCGAATGTATGCAGGACTAGACTAATGAATAAAAGAATTAGCATAGGAACGAGCATTTCGTGCCATAGCGTGAGCTGCACCGTTCGCTAACCTTGCAACAAAATTCACCTTAAAATTTGGGTGATCCTGAATAAACTCTCTAATGTCTTGAACAATTTGCCCAAACTCAGTGAGATCTCGATGTTGTGCTCGGATCGAGTCTAGCACAACCTTTGCATCGCTTTCGAACATAACTGAGTTATAACCTAAAGATGATACCCAACCCAAACTTTCCTTAAGTGCCATTGCTTCCACCATTTTGACCGATACCACACCCAACTGATGTGTGCTATAGCCTTGGATGAAGCTACCCATACAGTCGTGCAAAACTGCTCCTGCACTGATAGCCCCCTCTGTTGGAATTTAGTGTCCTAAATACAATTGTTTTGGATATTAATATTAATGAATAAATTGTTTATTTGGTCATTTGTTTAATCAGATATATAGCATTAATATGTAACTATATATAAAGGCACAAATCTTTCGCAAAGGAAGTAATCCTAAGTTTATTCAAGTAGTTATAAAGTGTTCATACAAGCATGAAGTGAGACTATACTTTATAATAGACTGATAGACTTAAAGTAAACCCAAGTCAAGTAATATGCTATAGGGATTGGCATATTGCTGTTGAGACTTGCATGTAACAGTGTTTTCTGTCGAGACAGAAAGCTGATCTCACAAGCTTTAGACATTCCGATATCTAGACAGTTACATGGATCTGATGAAGGAGTTCATTAGGATTAGGACCCGACTTGAGATAACAGAATGGAGTGATTTATCTAATGTGTCAACTGTTCATCTCATCGGTATTAGTAGGTATAACTAATCCTCAGACTCAAACATTCATTAATTAGTAATTCTGGATTGCGGAGTCTGATACTTTGATTTTGTGCGAGCACGATCCAATAGGTGAGAGCCTAGGGTGTGTGAGAGCAGGGTTGGGTATCACGCGAAGTAATTACAGAATGGTTAATGTCAGATTGAGCATTCGTCACTCCCAATAAATGGGAGATATATCCAAAGGGCCGCTTGTGGTGAATTGACTGAAATCCTTACAAGGTGATACAGTTAAGAGTAGAAATAAACATTTCACTTAACTTATCTTTCAGAGTGAATTCAACCTGTAAAAGTAAAACCGGACTCTTCGTTATATGTAACCTTGACACATTCCATGGTTATAAGGAATTGACCGATAGGATATAGTTGATGAAGGATCGTATTATAATGTACCTAATACATAAAGGTTAATGTCAGTTATCAACCTGACTTCTTAATTGCTCTGGGGGAATATCATAGGTTCTGCTAGTAACAGCTCTCGACGGTATTCCGTTATATATATGTTGGAATTAATCGTAATGAATAATTTCAAATGATATATACGGCTAGTGGCAATAAAGAACCTAATGGGTCGCATATGGGACTTGGAATCGAAGGACGAAAATATAATTAGTGGGACATACACATATGGGCCGAAATTTGTATTAATTTAGGGATAAATTAATTTGATTAATAATTATAATTTGATTATGGTTATCAATTAAATTAAAAGATTATCTGATAATATTAATTAGAAGTTTTTATGTGATTGAAACTCTAATTAATTATCTCTAACATTAATTAATTATTAATTTGATTAATAATAATTATCTAGATATGATTAGTTATTATTTAGATAATAGTAAAGTGTTTATTTAATTATCTAATTAGGAATCATATTCCGAATAAGATTCCAATTATTTAATTACCTAACACAACTGGGATTAGGGTTAAGAAAAGTCTATAAATAGACTCCCTAACCCCTAAAATTCGACCAACACAAAAAAGGGAGAGGAGGAATCGTTCCGTCTTTCGTCTCGGCTAATTTACTTTATTTCTTACTCCCTCTTTGATCTCGTATCGATTTCTGTTAGAGGCAATCATTGCGATTGCTATTCATTGAAGGTTGATCACTAATTATTTTTTGGTTTTTGTGTTGAATCAAACGTTTGTTGTTCACGAGTTGATAATAACAAGTTGTGGGCACTTCGTTTGCAACGGTAGATAGTTCATCACTAAAGGTATTACTATATATCCCTCTTTATATGAAATAACAATTAACAGATCTTGGAAAAGGGAAATAGATAAAAATAGATAAAATTTTATTATTCCGCTATGCCTAGGCTTGTCTATTTTCTTACATTGGTATCAGAGTCTATGTTAATCTGTTATTTCATATATGTAAATAAAAGAGTTTTTCAATCAGATTGAATAGATTTATTGTTAGGTTAAATTAATTAATCGATTAGTTCAATTAACCTAACGATAAATAAGTTTTGATTACTTGTTAATTAAAACTGATTATGCATTGTTTCTGATTATTTCGGTTGATAATCGGTTTTAAACAAAATCTAAAAGTTTTATAGTTAGATAATTAAAACGTTTTGTTTTATTAAATCTAAAAGATAAAACTGTTTTAATATTCTGAAAATTGTTTTGAAACTGTTTTAGAACAATTATATATATTTATATTTAAAAAAAATATATATATACTGATAGCAGTTCGGGGTCGCTGCCACGCGGCGGCAACCCCGAACCGCTATTTGCGGCTGGCTGCTGACCAGTAGCGGCGGACGTCGCTGCCTTTACGGCAGCAGCGTCTGTCCGCTAGCTGCTGCCCTACGGCAGCAGCTATGCCAAAGGGTCGGGCCGATTAAATCGGTCCGGCCCGATTGTTGGTATCGGGTTTTTAAATTGTTTTAAAATAACCCGTTTTAAATATATATATATATATATATGTTTCAGAATATAATAATTTGTTTTGATTATCAAAATCAATTTATTTAAAAGTTTATTTTACCTAAATATTTGATATAAGTAATTCAAAGCATTAAATGAATTATTCGAATTAATTAGGATATGCATAATTGAAATTGGATGAAAAATAATTTAAGTTGTTAATTTGATTAACTTAAATATTACATAAATAGTTTGTGTAATCAACCAATTAAATTTAATTTAATTGAGTCTATGCATGTTTGGCATTATGGACATATTAGACCCTCTTTAATAGTTATTTAGTCTTTTGGTATTTAAATAGGACCTGCGTGTCCTGCCTTCTCTTACTCTCTATTGTATTTCTCTTCTCATCCAAATCCCTTCAAGTAAATTGAAGTTTTCCTTGAAATTGAATATTGTTGTAATTCAAGGCGCCAAGGAGAAGACGGATGACCCAAAGAGAAATATGTAATAGTTAGTATTTCCCTAGGGTGACCCTTTATTCCGTTTCTGGCTCAACGGAATAAACTTAGAGATATGTCCATAATTGTCAATGTTGAATGTATGAATGTCTGATGTATGCTAAAGCAAATCAAGACTAGGTTAGATTATGAGACTTAAATAAATTCCTCACTAATCAAAAAGTTAAGTAAATAAGCAAGTTATTAAAATCGGTTGCCCCTCCCTAATATTATAATTCAGCCGGTAGTACTGGGGGCCTTTGGGTTATTGAGTAAACTCAAGCTCGGGGTCTTATGGTAAGACCTGAATTATCGAAAAAATATTTTTCACGAATATGGGGTAATGCTTAAATTAGGATAGAATAATTGGATGAGTAAACTCATGTTGTTCTAACCTAATGGGCAATATGGTTGGGATTGATAAACGACACATATCAGTTACTAATGTGGTTAGTAACCCAACAACCTAGAAATCACATGTTTTGATGTGATTGATTACATGAATCTACCTAATGAATGAAACTAGCTTGTTGAGTAAACTCAAGGTGAAATTTCAGGAGTTAGGATTCTAGCTCACTAAAGGAATTGTGAATATCCTTTGAATTAATATAGAGGGTTATTAATTTGGTAAAATAGTAGGAGCAATTTAAAAAAAACATAAAAGTCCAACGTATTTAAATTGTAAGTTAATTAAACAAATGAATAACATCCGTCACCTTTTCTCACTCTCAGGTTATTAATTTTTTGTACTCTAAAACCAATCATGTCGAAAACCGATCTAAGAAATATCCTTACCGATAACAAGTTGAATGGTTCAAACTTCACCGACTAGTATCGCAACCTCAAAATCGTTTTGAAGTTCGATAAGGTAGTGTATGTACTTGATACACCGATACCCTCTATCCCGACTTTTAATGCACCCATCGAAAAGATCAAAGCTTACTTGAAGCATAAAGCTGATGATAATCACGCAAGAAGCATTGTACTTGCATCTATGCCACTGGAATTGAAAAGGCAACATGAGGAGATGGATGCCTATTCCATGGTCGCGCACCTAAAAGAATTGTTTGGGAATCAAATTCGGTGCAAGCGCTACGAAATAACGAAGCAGCTATATAGATGCAAGATGCAGGAGGGCAAGTCTGTTATGATACATTGTGTCAGGATGATTAGCCTTATTACCAAGTTTTCTAGTATTGGAGATGCGATGGATCATGAACTAAGTGTAGACTTACTTCTTCAATCCCTCCCCGAGAGTTATTCACAGTTCATCATGAACTACCAAGTGAGTGGCTTGCAAACCTCTCTTGAAGAGCTTGCAAATATGCTCGAGACGGTCGAGCCCAATATAAAAGAAAAGAAGGAAATACTGGCCCTTGCTACTGAGGGATCAAAGAAGATGAAAGGGAATCCTCCCAATCCTAACTATCCCAATAATGGCGAGGGGGCCATGCCCACCGA
Source organism: Euphorbia lathyris (assembly GCF_963576675.1). Taxonomy (NCBI): domain Eukaryota; kingdom Viridiplantae; phylum Streptophyta; class Magnoliopsida; order Malpighiales; family Euphorbiaceae; genus Euphorbia; species Euphorbia lathyris. The sequence goes on from NC_088915.1 coordinate 28,003,671, forward strand.
AACAAAGGGGATGCAAGTCAAGAAGCCCAAAGGGGAATGCCACTTATGTGGTAAAGATGGGCATTGGAGGAGAAATTGTAAGGAGTACTTAGCTTCTCTCAAGAAGGGAAAGGACGGTGCTTCAACTTCTGGTATGTTCTATATTGAAATTAACTCAATTTCATAGTCTGAATCTTGGGTATTAGATATCGGATGTGGATCTCATATTTGTATGAATATGCAGGAGCTAAAGCAGACTAGAGAATTAAAGAAAGGAGACATAAACTTGCGAGTAGGAAATGGAGCAAGAGTTGACGCCCTCGCAATTGGAGATTATGTTTTGAGTTTGCCCTCTAGGCTTGTAATAGAATTAAGGAACTGTTTGTATGTTCCAGAGATGTCTCACAACATTATTTCTATTAGCTGTCTAATTAATGATGGCTTTCATGTTTCAATTAAGAATAATGGTTGTGAATTTTATAGAAATAGTATTTTCTATTTTTCAGGAATATCATTGAATGGGATTTATGTTTTGAATGATAAAGTTTCTGCTTTCACAATTGATACCAAAAGACTTAGATTAGATAACTCAACTTACTTGTGGCATTGTCGTTTAGGCCATATAAACCAGAGACGCATGCTTAAGCTACATCAAGATGGGTTTATAGACTCAATTGATTGTGAATCGATGGGAACGTGTGAGTCATGTTTAAAAGGAAAAATGACAAATACACCCTTTAGCAATAAAGTTCAGCGTGTATCAGACACTCTAGGATTAATACATTCAGATGTATGTGGTCCTATGTCAGTCCAAGCAAGAGGAGGATTCAGATACTTCATTAGTTTCATAGATGATCATACTAGATATGGTTATATCTATTTGATGAAACACAAGTCAAAAGCTTTTGAGAAATTCAAATGCTTTAAGAATGAAGTTGAGAATCAAACAAGAAAGACTATCAAAATACTTCGATCTGATCGAGGTGGAGAATATCTTTCTGAAGAATTTATGAGTTATCTAAATGAATGTGGAATATGCTCACAATGGACACCTCCTTATACACCACAACACAATGGTGTATCAGAAAGGCTCGCACCTTACTAGATATGGTACAATCCATGATGAGCACCACTGCTCTTCCAAAATCATTCTGGGGCTATGCCTTAGAAACTGCCCTATTTACCTTAAACCGAGTTCCAACCAAATCCGCCAGTTCCACACCATTCGAACTGTTCGTTGGTAGAAAACCCATCTTCTCTTTCATAAGAATATGGGGATGTTCAGCATACGTCAACCGTATTGTGTCAGATCAATTAGATCCCAAATCTGACAAGTGTTTCTTCATTGGATACCCAAAGGAAACTATGGGATATTACTTTTATCATCCAGATGACCAAAAGGTAATAGTATCCAAACACGCAGTGTTTCTAGAGAAAGAGTTTCTGGAAGAAACACAGAATGGAAGCGAGAATGAACTTGAAGAAGTTCAAGAGGAATCACATGTTGAAAACGCGGAAGAAGTTGAACCCGAACCCGTTTCACTAGATGAAACACAAGTGTCATATCCTACACGTAGGTTTCAGAGAATTCGTGAACTCCCAGTTAGATATGGTTTTTTAGTGGGAGATAACGAACTAGTTCTCGTGTTAGACGATGAACCTGAAACCTACGAAGAAGCTCTTGCTAGTCCAGAATCTAAAGCATGGCTTGAAGCCATGAATTCTGAAATGGACTCCATGTATACTAACCAAGTGTGGACTTTGGTTGATCCACCCGAAGGGATAAAACCCATTGGGTGCAGGTGGATCTTCAAGAAGAAGACTGATATGGATGGAAAGGTTAGTACCTACAAAGCTAGGTTAGTATCGAAAGGATATCGTCAAAAACAAGGTATTGACTATGACGATACTTTCTCTCCAGTAGCCATGTTCAAATCCATCAGAATATTGCTTGCAATTGCCGCTCATTTTGATTATGAGATTTGGCAAATGGATGTGAAAACAGCTTTCCTAAATGGAAACCTACTTGAGGATGTATACATGATGCAACCTGAAGGTTTCACATTGAAGGATGCAACCAAAGTTTGCAAACTTGAAAGGTCCATTTATGGACTCAAGCAAGTATCTAGGAGCTGGAACAAGCATTTTGATGAAACCATAAAACAATTTGGTTTCGAACAAAACTCAGAAGAGGCTTGTGTTTACAAGAAGACAAGTGGGAGCTCAGTCGTTTTCTTAGTACTGTATGTTGATGATATACTACTTATGGGAAACGATGTGGGAATGTTGCAAATAGTAAAAGTTTGGTTATCGGGTAATTTCTCCATGAAAGTATTGGGAGAAGCAGCCTACATCTTAGGGATCAAGATCTATCGCGATAGATCAAGGAGACTGCTCGAACTATCCCAATCTACATATATTGACAAAGTGCTAAAACGTTTTGACATGCATGAATCGAAAAGAGGTAACTTACCAATGGTCCATGGTGTCAAGTTATCAAATGGTCAGTGTCCTAAAACGGACAGTGACAAAAATCGCATGGCTGTAATTCCTTACTCCAGCGCGGTTGGTTCGATCATGTATGTTATGCTTTTCACTAGACCTGGTGTGGCATTCGCATTAAGTATGACGAGCCGATATCAAGGGAATCCAGGATTTGATCACTGGATTGCTGTCAAGAACATTCTTAAGTATCTTAGAAGAACTAAAGACATATTCCTCGTATATGAAAATTGAAGGATATTCAGATGCTAGTCATCTGACTGATGAAAATGATTACAGATCCCAACCAGGATACCAGTTTATCCTGAATGGAGGTTTAGTTAGTTGGAAGAGTTCCAAACAAGAAAGTGTTGCTTTCTCGTCGACTGAATCAGAGTACATCGCAGCTGCAGAAGCGGCAAAGGAGGCTGTTTGGATTAGAAAGTTCATAACAGAACTAGGAATGGTGCCTGACATTGTAAATCCCATTACTCTGTACTGTGATAACAATGGAGCCATTGCACAAGCAAAGGAACCACGGTCTCATAATGCATCCAAACATTATCTCAAGCGATATCATCTCATTAGGGAGATCATAGCCAGAGGAGATGTGAGAATAGAAAAGGTGCCCACTGAGGACAACGTTGCAGATCCGTTGACCAAGCCGTTACCACAAAGAGCTCACGATAAACATCTTAGTTCTTCTAGTATTAGTTTCAGAAACAATTAGCTTTAGTCCAAGTGGGAGAATGTTGGAATTTAGTGTCCTAAATACAATTGTTTTGGATATTAATATTAATGAATAAATTGTTTATTTGGCCATTTGTTTAATCAGATATATAGCATTAATATGTAACTATATATAAAGGCACAAATCTTTCACAAAGGAAGTAATCCTAAGTTTATTCAAGTAGTTATAAAGTGTTCATACAAGCATGAAGTGAGACTATACTTTATAATAGACTGATAGACTTAAAGTAAACCCAAGTCAAGTAATATGTTATAGGGATTGGCATATTGCTGTTGAGACTTGCATGTAACAGTGTTTTCTATCGAGACAGAAAGCTGATCTCACAAGCTTTAGATATTCTGATATCTAGACAGTTATATGGATCTGATGAAGGAGTTCATTAGGATTGGGACCCGACTTGAGATAACAGAATGGAGTGATTTATCTAATGTGTCAACTGTTCATCTCATCGGTATTAGTAGGTATAACTAATCCTCAGACTCAAACATTCATTAATTAGTAATTCTGGATTGTGGAGTCTGATACTTTGATTCTATGCGAGCACGATCCAATAGGTGAGAGCCTAGGGTGTGTGAGAGCAGGGTCAGGTATCACGTGAAGTAATTACAGAATGGTTAATGTCAGATTGAGCATTCGTCATTCCTGATAAATGGGAGATATATCCAAAGGGCCGCTTGTGGTGAATTGACTGAAATCCTTACAAGGTGATACAGTTAAGAGTAGAAATAAACATTTCACTTAACTTATCTTTCAGAGTGAATTCAACCTGTACAAGTAAAACCGGACTCTTCGTTATATGTAACCTTGACACATTCAATGGTTATAAGGAATTGACCGACAGGATATAGTTGATGAAGGATCATATTATACTGTACCTAATACAAAAAGGTTAATGTCAGTTATCAACCTGACTTCTTAATTGCTCTGGGGGAATATCATAGGTTCTGCTAGTAACAGCTCTCGACGGTATTCCGTTATATATATATGTTGGAATTAATCGTAATGAATAATTTCAAATGATATATACGGCTAGTGGCAATAAAGAACCTAATGGGTCGCATATGGGACTTGGAATCGGAGGACGAAAATGTAATTAGTGGGACATACACATATGGGCCGAAATTTGTATTAATTTAGGGATAAATTAATTTGATTAATAATTATAATTTGATTATGGTTATCAATTAAATTAAAAGATTATCTGATAATATTAATTAGAAGTTTTTATGTGATTGAAACTCTAATTAATTATCCCTAACATTAATTAATTATTAATTTGATTAATAATAATTATCTAGATATAATTAGTTATTATTTAGATAATAGTAAAGTGTTTATTTAATTATCTAATTAGGAATCCTATTCCGAATAAGATTCTAATTATTTAATTACCTAACACAACTGGGATTAGGGTTAAGAAAAGTCTATAAATAGACTCCCTAACCCCTAAAATTCGACCAACACAAAAAAGGGAGAGGAGGAATCGTTCTGTCTTTCGTCTCGGCTAATTTACTTTATTTCTTACTCCCTCTTTGATCTCGTATCGATTTCTGTTAGAGGCAATCATTGCGATTGCTATTCATTGAAGGTTGATCACTGATTATTTTTTGGTTTTTGTGTTGAATCAAACGTTCGTTGTTCACGAGTTGATAATAACAAGTTGTGGGCACTTCGTTTACAACGGTAGATAGTTCATCACTAAAGGTATTACTATCTATCCCTCTTTATATGAAATAACAATTAACAGATCTTGGAAAAGGGAAATAGATAAAATAGATAAAATTTTATTATTCCGCTATGCCTAGGCTTGTCTATTTTCCTACACCCTCATCGTTAAACATTGCGGCGTTGACATTGCACTTCAAATAATTACAAGGTGGCGGGCACCATTTGGGACTAAGAGATAATCTGTCGTTTGTCATTCCAGGCCTAACCTCGCTGACTGCTTCTAATGATGCAAAACGGAACTGTTGTGCATCCAAAGAAATTACAGCTTCATCATTCTCGATCTAATGTGCGCCGGAGTCTCCTGCAATAGCATCCTGTCTGGTCTGCTGCGCATAGGTGATACCTGGTTCAGCGTCGTTGTTAAGCCCAAAATATACCTAAAATATCATCATTAATTACACCAATATTGCTACGAATTTATGCTATTTATATCTGTTTAGAATGCTTTTACTCTCGAATATGTTTCTTTCATGCAAGGTACATAAATATTTGGTAAAATCCAAAAAGGAGTAAAAAGAGCTCAAAAATAGAAGAAAAGCCCTACAAAAGGAGTCGAAGACGACGAAAATTAATAACGCTAAGTCGAGGACACGAACGAGAGCCAAAGAAGTGAAAAAAGCTCCGTGCCGCGACCGCAGCCCCCAATATTCACGGTCGCGACACGCGTCCCTCAGCCTCTCCTTCCCTTCGTCCGAAGTACAAGTTGTTGCTCCCCCATTCTCGGTAGAGAATTTAATATTCTCGGTACGAGCAGGAGTTTGAAAAAGCCTAGTTGCACACTTTCGTTTTCGATGAAACGCGATCATTCGGGTGGATAGAAACGTCCTTTCACAGCGGACACGATCCTTCACAACGGACACGACACTTCAATCAAGACTCTTCAACATCTATAAATAAAGAGTTTATGGAGAGTTGAAATATATAATGATATGTGTAGAAGAAAGAGATTAGTGTAGAATTTATGCAGAAATTCCGAATCAAGTGATTCAGAAATTAGATTTCGATTCTGTTCAAAAGCAATATGATGTACACACATTGTTTACTAAATAATAATAAATTCAGTAACGTTTAGACATTGTTCCAGTTTAGTTTACATTTTGGTAGTGGACCAACCCAGTCTCTATGACCAAGATTCAATGAGAAGATTGAGTAGAGGATTCGCCCCTGAGCCTGACAAACTCTAACGAAACCCAAGGAAAGGATTGACAACCCGTTCACTTGCATGCCGTCGAAGAATTCAATGCTCCATGTTCTCTGTAAACTTGTATCAATTTATATTTCATCTAATAAAGTCCGTTCTATTCGATAGATCTTTATGCAGCACTTATGGTAACCAATCCACTAAAGTGACTGCTGGTGTTTTCATTAAAACGTAGTTTAATTCAAATCTTTACAAGGAAACTTTGTTGAACACTTAGGCAAATTATTATCTCGAAAGAGTTTTAATTTGATTAAGGGAAACTATCCCGAAAGGGTTTTGTCGCGTTCAAAGCCAATTAATTAGAGGTTCCGTCATTTATTTCATCTTTATAATTCGTAAAAAGTTTAAAGTTGTTTTCTTGCTTAATGCAAACAAATATACTTGTTTATTTTTCTAAAGTACTAAAACGTTCCTGTTTTGCAAATTCATTTTTAAATCAGAATATTTTCTAACATCTTCATATTCTAATCTAATTCTTATTCTAGCAATTTTAAAACCAAAACCGATTAAACGATTTTTCCATATTATAAACCTAAAAGTAAATTTAACCGATTATAAATAAGTTTTGTTAAAAAACGTTCCCTGTGGGATCGATATCTTTTATTAGTACAAGCGTATACCGTGCACTTGCGGAAATCGCTCAACAAGTTTTTAGCGCCGTTGCCGGGGAACGCCAAAAAATTTTTGACAAAATTTTAAATTTTTCGTGTTTTATTACGAATCTAGGTTTATTCTTACTTATTCAAACTTTTACATTTTATTTATTTTCAATTACTAACATATTTATTTTTCAAATTCTGTTTTTTTAGGTAGTTTCTGTTCGTGCGAAATTTCAAGTTCATGCGTAGTTCTCGAAGTTCGGGCACGTCACCAGATCCTATTGACCCAGAAATTGAAAGAACTCTTAAAAAGAACAAGAAAGAAAAGAAAAAGAAAAACCAAACCCCAATAAAAAAACTAAAATTACCGAGCCAGAAGTTATGGCTACACTTATGGATCACGCTAGGCCAGGAGTGGCCGGTGTAACAAACAGTATAGTTAGACCCCAAATTAATGCACGTCATTTTGAAATTAATCATGCGTTGCTTAATATGTTGCAAAATAATGTAACGTTTTACGGGTTACCTAACGAAAATCCTAATACCCATTTGACAAATTTCTTAGAAATTTGTGACACTTTCAAAATCACTGATGTAACTGCAGAAGCAATTAAACTTCGCCTTTTTCCTTTTACTTTGAAGGATCGAGCCAAAGAATGGTTAACTTCTATGCCAGCCGCATCAATTGAGACTTGGGAGCAATTAGCCCAAGCATTTTTATCAAAATTTTTCCCTTTAGCGAAAACCGCAAGAGTCATTAAAGAGTTAACATCTTTTTCTCAAAATGATAGTGAAACTCTTTATGAGGCTTGGGAACGTTTTAAAGAACTTCAACGTTTATGCCCACACCACCAATTGCCCGCTGAACTTTTAATGCAAACATTTTATAATGGACTAAATCCTACAACTAGAGGTTCATTGGACGCTATGTCTGGAGGATTATTCATGAAGAAAACATCTGCCCAAGCAAGAGAACTTTTAGAGGAAATGGCAATCAACAGCAGTATGTGGCCCGCGGAACGTGGACACATACCAGTAGCGAAACCATCATCCTCAACTACTTCATCAGTAAAAGGTATAGTGAATCTTGATCCAGTAGCGATGTTGCAAGCCCAATTTTCTGCCTTGTCGCACAAAATTGATAGGTTTATGGCACCGTGTGACCCTAATGGTCAACCAATCCAAACGGATGTGGATTACGAAGGTATGAGTGAAATTGAATAGGTAAATTTTGTCCAAGGGCAAAACCAAAATAATAATCCTTATTCCCACACATATAATCCTGGATGGAGAAATCATCCTAACTTTAACTAGAGAGACAATAATAATGTTAATGCTAATCAAAATCGTACTACTAATTATCAAAATCAATCAAGAGATTCGATTAGCACTTTATCTTCTAAAATCGACAAATTCATTGATGCGATGAGCGAAAAAATAAGTAATCACGACGATGGTTTTAAACGGATCGAGAATAAATTCGATCAGCTTATTAAAAACCAATCATCTAGCATCCATAATTTGGAGATTCAAATTGGACAACTCGCTAAATCAATTCCATCCCGCAAAGAGGGAAGTCTTCCAAGCCATACGGAAGAAAATCCGAAATAGCATGTTAAGGCTATCACTCTTCGTTCAGGAAAAAATTACTCAGGTCCGGAAATGCCCGGAAATTCGACTTTACCTGGAATTGATTTATCAAAGCCCAAAGAAGATATGTTAAATCACAAAGATGCACCGATTGACTCTAGTACAAAAACTTTTGTACCCAAACCACCTTTTCCACACAAAGTCCGCAATAAGGACTATGACAAACAACTTTTAACATTTTTAGACAAACTTAAGAATTTGCATATTAATTTAACGTTTATGGATGCAATTACGCAAATTCCCAATTATGGTAAATTCCTCAAAGATTTAATTTCAAAGAAAATCAGTTGGGAAGGAATTTCATCCATTTCACTAAGTGAAGATTGCAGTTCCATTGTGTCAAGCAATTTGCCCACTAAACTCAAGGATCCTGGATGTTTTACCATTCCGTGTAAATTGGCAGATATTGAATTTCCCAGTTGTCTCTGTGATTTAGGAGCAAGTATTAACTTGATGTCATTATCTATTTTTAATAAGTTAGGCTTAGAAGAAGACATCAAACTTACCAATATGGTTTTACAATTAGCGGATCAAACCACTAAAAGACCATACGGTATAATTGAGGATGTTTTAGTTAAAGTTGACAAATTTATTTTTCCTACCGATTTCGTTATTTTAGATTTTGCTTATGATGTAAATTGTCCGCTAATCTTTGGTAGACCGTTCATGAACACGGGACGTGCTCTAGTTGATGTATCAGAAGGGAAAGTAGTTTTACGAATAGGAGATGATAAGATTGAGTTTGATATGAATCAAGCGATGAAATATCCTATGGAAGATTTCGCTTGTATGAAACTTGATTTAATTGAAGAATGTGTAAATGACATTGTTCAAAAAGAAGAAATAATAGAACTGATAATGAGTGAGGAACTAGAAGATAAAGACCCAGAACCTTTGATTCGAGAAGATGGACCAGTTCCGCCTTCAATTATAGCTCCACCTAAATTAGAACTTAAAGAATTACCAAGTCATTTGAGGTACGCTTTCTTAGGCGAAGGCGATTCTCTACCTATTATTATCTCTAACAAATTAACACAAGTCCAAGAAGAGAAATTGAAAGAAGTTGTTAGAAATAGGATAGGAAGTATGGGTTGGCAAATTTCAGACTTAAAAGGTATTAATCCAAGTATTGTAATGCACAAAATTCACTTAGAAGAAGATAAGCCACCTAAAGCGGATAGGCAAAGATGCCTAAATCCGAACATGAAAGAAGTAGTAAAAAATGAGATTACTAAACTTCTGGACAATGGAATTTTCTACCCTATTTCGGATAGTGAATGGGTTAGTCCAATCCATTGTGTACCTAAAAAGGGAGGCATAACAGTTGTAAGGAATGAAGAATGTGAATTAATACCTACGCGAACCACCACTGGTTGGAGGGTTTGTATAGATTATAGAAATCTAAATAAAGCAACTAGGAAAGATCATTTTCCTCTTCCTTTCATTGATCAAATGATTGAAAGGATAGCTGGTCATGCTTTCTACTGTTTTCTTGATGGTTACTCCGGATTCTTTCAAATATACATTTACCCGGATGACCAAGATAAAACAACATTCACATGTCCTTACGGAACATTTGCATATAGAAGAATGCCCTTTGGTCTATGTAACGCACCTGCAACATTTCAACGTTGTATGACTGCGATTTTTAATGATTTCATTGAAGATATCATGGAAGTTTTTATGGACGCTTTTTCAGTTTATGGAGATTCTTTTGATTCGTGCCTAGAAAATTTGGATAAAGTTTTGTCTAGGTGTGAAGAAACAAATTTGTATTAAACTGGGAAAAATGTCATTTCATGGTTGACGAAGGAATTATTTAGGTCACAAAATATCTGAAAAAGGATTAGAAGTAGATAGAGCAAAAACCTCAGTAATAGAGAAATTACCCCCTCCAACTACTGTTAAGGGAGTAAGATCATTTTTAGGACATGCCGGTTTTTACAGAAGATTTATTAAGAATTTTTCTGTAATTTCCAAACCACTTACTAATTTACTCATGAAAGATTCCACATTTGATTTTAATGAAGAATGTGTTAAAGCTTTCGAAACATTGAAAACTATTTTAATCAGTGCACCTTTTATTGCTAAACCAGATTGGGATTTACCATTTGAAATTATGTGTGATGCAAGTGATTTAGCTGTCGAATGTGTTCTAGGTCAAAGGAAAGATAAGAAACTTCATGTCATTTATTATGCAAGTCACACACTGTCTGGTGCACAATTAAACTACACCACAACAGAAAAAGAAATGTTAGCTGTAGTTTTTGCATGTGATAAGTTTAGGTCATATTTATTAGGTTCAAAAGTTATTATTTATACTGATCATGCAGCATTAAGATATCTCTTTGCTAAAAAAGATGCAAAACCGCATCTAATTAGATGGGTTTTATTATTGCAAGAATTTGATATAGAAATCAAAAACAAAAGGGGAGTAGAAAACCTTGTCGCCGATCATCTATCGAGACTTGAAGATGAAAACGGTCCTATAGGTGAAACTATCGGTATACGAGATGACTTCCCTGATGAACATCTCTATCAAATAAAAAGTGTCATGTCACCTTGGTATGCAGATATTGCTAATTATCTTGCAGCCAATATTGTTCCGGAAGGATTAGATTTCCAACAAAAGAAGAAATTTTTCTTCGACGTTAAACATTATTTTTGGGAAGATCCTTTTTTGTTCAAAACTTGTGGTGACGGGATAATTAGGAGATGCGTTGGTGAAAATGAATTTGAATCCATAATATCGGAATGCCATTCTAGCTCTTATGGAGGACATAATGGAGTTAACAAGACAGCAGCTAGAATATTTGAAAGCGGTTTCTTTTGGCCTACAATGTTTAAGGACGTCCGTTCATTTATTACTCGTTGTGATAAGTGCCAAAGAACAGGAAATCTAGGAAGGAAAGATGAGATGCCCCTCACAACCATATTAGAAGTTGAAGTCTTCGATATGTGGGGAATAGATTTCATGGGACCTTTTCCCCCTTCCAATGGTAAAACTTACATATTAGTCGCCGTTGATTATGTATCAAAGTGGGTTGAAGAAATTGCAACCCCGACGAACGATTCTAAAGTTGTCGTTAATTTTCTTGACGATATATTTTGTAGATTTGGTTGTCCAAGAGTTATCGTTAGTGATGGCGGTACTCATTTTATAAACAAGAGTTTTGAAACGCTTATGAAAAAATATGGAGTACGCCACCACGTATCAACGCCGTACCATCCTCAGTCAAATGGTCAGGCGGAGATATCAAATAGAGAACTCAAATGGATTCTCGAGAAAACAGTTTCATCTTCTAGAAAAGATTGGTCTTCTAAACTCAATAATGCATTATTGGCATACCGTACTGCATTTAAAACACCAATAGGAATGACTCCGTATCGCTTAGTGTATGGAAAGGCATGTCATTTGCCAGTCGAATTAGAACATAAAGCCTATTGGGCTATTAAAGAACTAAACTTTGATTTACATCAAGTAAGTGAGAAACGTTTGCTCAATTTGAATGAGTTAGATGAGTTATGTCATCTATCTTACGAAAATGCAAAGATTTATAAAGAAAAAGTGAAAAAATGGCACGATACCAAAATTAAAGTCAAACACTTTAATGTTGGGGATAAAGTGCTGTTATTTAATTCACGACTTCGTTTATTTCCAGGAAAACTTAAGTCCAGATGGTTAGGACCATATTTAGTCATCAAAACATTCGATTATGGTTCTTTAGAACTGGAAGGTCCTACCGGAGTTCGATTCAAAGTTAATGGTAATCGATGTAAAATCTATTACGAAAATATTTCACAAATTGAAATTCTGTTCGTAACAAGATTATCTGACGTATAAATTACTCAGTTTATCTTACACAATTTATTTTGTTTTATTGTTTTTATATTTATTTTTTCATTTATTTTATTTTATTTTAGTTTAATTTTATTTTATTTTTCCAAAATGCCATTTTTATGATTAGATGACTTTATGTTATGATTTAAATGCATAAAATATTTTTATTTCATGATTTTAGATTTAATTTGTAGGAAATTAAGATGAATTTGAAGTGTCAGGCAATTCTCTGCCGAGAATTTAGAATTCCCTGCCGAGAATCCTCTTTTTAAGAACAGTCCAAATAGGTTAAGATTTCTCTGTTCATACCGAGAATTTTAAATTCTCTACCGTGAATCAGGAAGAGCTATCGATGCCTGATTTCCACAAGGAAATCGCGTGTCGCGACCGCGGCTTAGCCATTCTCGGTCGCGACACGCGTAATTTCTGCGCTATCAGGTCTGAAACATCCTAACCCTTTCGACGAACCTCTTGCCAAACGAAACATTAAGTTTCTTCATTCTCGAAAGGTGTAATTTTATACCTTTTCATAATTAAAACAACACCTCTTTTCATCTAAAACTCTTATAAATTAATCCTTGAGGATTCGAGTTCTGTTACAATTCTTTTCATCTTTGTCAGAACTCTGATTTTCTTCGCAAACACCGTTCTTGCTAAAGTAACACAAAATTTTGCACCATGCCTACCAAATACAAACCATCTAGGCACAATGCTGCCTCAATCAACAAACGCCCAGACTTATCCAAACGATATGGGGCGCCTTTTCCTATCTTCAACCACGATGAAGGTAGGCGCTATTGGAATCTTCGTTATAAATTCTTCACCGGAATGTTGTATATGGATGAATTCCTTAACAACCAACTTGGAATTAGTGATGACATGAGCCGCTATATGGAGCGCTTAGGGTGGACAAAATTCGCCCAAATGCGATTTCCAATAATAGGCGACTGGATACTCGAATTCTTTTATACCGTGCATTTCACTAATAAACGACGAGTACGTCTCAGTTTTCATCGAGAAGGCGAAATCTTCACTTTCGGCTATCCCGAGTTGCATGCTTGGTTTGGTTTTCCCCCAAGGGATACAATCAAACGTCATCCTGGAAGAGACATGACATCCACGGATGTTTGGAGAATGCTCACTGGATTCTAGCGATTCAATTCAAAACTCGCCTATAATCATTCTTTTCGCTCCAACTCCATGCTGTATCTGCACAAATTCCTGTGTCACAGTTTATTCGGGCGCACATTCAGTAGTGTGGTCCGTGACACAGATTTGTATGTTCTTGGAGATATATTCCAGGGCAATGCAGTAGATTCTTCAAAGATTCTGATGGAGGGTCTTGTCGCCGCTTCTCGATCCAAAGATAAGAAGATTGGGTTCGGCAATATAATCTGTGGAATAATTCTCAGTTCAAAGGGTACCATTGATGTTCCCTGGAGTGATGATGAATTCTTCCCGACAATTGACTATGAATTTCTCGAGCACAAAGGACTTGTGAACCGTGTCTTTCGAGCAGGGCCTCAATTTTTGTCTGCACCGGAACGTGAAACTTTCATGCAGTTTCAAATTGATCGTATTAAGGCTAGAAATATCCCGTTAGATAGGGATGAATATGTAGAATAGTTTTTGTATATATTTTTGTATATATTTTGTTTTGTATTAATTATTGGTTTGTTTTCATTATTTGTACATATGTTTATATAATAAAGATCTTATTTAGTTCAAATCTTAATTTTCTTAGATTTATCCATTTGATCCATTATATATACTTAGCATATTTCATATGGGTAGTTTCTAATTATTCTTACTCAAAATTAAGATAAAAAAGGATTCACATGAACAAATACGGTTTTCTATTTTTCCACACGTATTTCCACATTTAATTCTATTTGTAACTCAATTTATTTTCAATGCATTATGTTTTCATTTAATCAATTCAATTCATGTATTAAAATGAAATACCATGCACTTATTATGCATTTAATATGGTTCTCTTAACTTATATGCATAAATGAACATTTAAGTTTCATTAATTCTTCATAATCAATTTATTATACTTTAATTCAATTTATTAAGGTAAAACCTTTGGTTTTCCTTGCAATTAATGTCATTTATTTAAGTTTTAAGTGCAGGAACACTTTGTATTAAGTTCAGGAACTAAATCATCAACAAAATTGCACAAACCATGTCAAAAGGCACCAAAATAGGCCATTTTTACCAATTCTCTACCGAGAATTCATTAATTCTCGGTATGAGCAGCAACTTTGGCCAAATTTCAGGGCGAAAATTGCCTGAAGTTCGCGTGCCGCGGCCGCGACTTTACCATTCACGGTCGCAACACGCGTATCATTTGCCCAATTCAATCTGATTTTGACACTCACTTTTGCCTATTCCTATTCCTATTCTACCTATTCACCTACCTATACAACCCTATATAAACCTACCTCTTACACAAACCTCACATCACCTCTATTTTTACCCAATCCCTTACTCCAAACTCTTCCCCAAAAATCTACTTTTACTCTTCCCAATTTATTTCCTTCAATATCTATCCTCTTTTCTATTCAATCAATTCCATATTCCAAACCCCAAACTCATCTTCAAGCTTTACTTTTTCTCTCAATTCCTTTTTCTTCTTCTTCTTCTTCTTCTTCTTCTCAAACCCTAAAAACACTAAACACCATCACCATAGTTAGGACTAAGCGTGTTGGTAACAAGCCCGCTGTGACGGAAGCTAATCGCCTTCGGGTTCAATGTGGAGCTTATTTTGACATCTATTCAAAGGAGGAAGCCGCTCGTTTCAAACATTTTTCACAAGCCGACCGCCAATTTGTAGATATGCACTTCTTAGACTTCCATTCGGTAAGAGTATTAAATTTCTCTACTCGAATTGATGCCTTTATTGAAGCGTTGGGTTGGTAAGAATTCGTTAATATGCGTTTTCCGCGTATTAATGAATATGTCGTGGAATTTTTGGTCACCTTGACCATGAATAAGAAGAAAACCTCAATCTCTTTTAGGAATAATGGTATCACATACACCATTGATTATGATGCAATGGGAAATATGTTTGGTTTCCCTACTTCTAATTTTTATGATAAGCCTAAAGATTTTGATAATGATGCGGTTTGGCAAACTCTTTCGGACCAAGATTATTTTAATTCAAAAAACACTTCAAGCAAGTTGATTAAGGACAATTGTGTGTTCTTTTTTCATAAGTATTTGAGTTTCTCCTTGTTTGGTCGTGTTGAGAGTTTCAAGATTCAGGTTCGGGATTTGTATGTTTTGGATAGTTTGCTTAAAAGCTTGCGGATTGATAGCATTGGTATTGTGTTTGATAATTTGTTCCGTGCTTCGAGGGCTAGTACCATTCAGATCCCTCTTTGTAATTTTATCACCGCAATTGTATTGGGAGCACGGGGTGAATTGGCCGAATATGACATGTCTGTTGAAACAACTTTCCACAGGATTTTGATTTGACAAAATTAATTAAGTGAAATTAAATATTCTACAACACACTAAGTTTAAATGCTTTGATTTATTGTTACTAATGTGTTTGTTCAATGTTGAGTTTATAATTTATTATAAGACATAAAGATCATAAGGCTCAAGCCCTATATGGAAGTCAAGGCCCAAGCCAAACAAGTCCAAGATCACTCAGCCCGCGTATTTCAAAACGCTGCCATTGAAGTGATGAAACGCATGCTGAGCAAAGAAGGATCCAGAAGATCCACGTAGACAACTTCGGCTAGAAGCTGCTGAGCTGTCTCGACAAAACGTACAAGACAGCCGCTGACCACAAGACAGCTTCCAGACAAAGTATTTCCTCTTTTAGTAAAGATCAGAAGACGCAGCAAGCTGTCTGGTTGACGTTACCTAAAATGGAGGAACATACTGTCACACTGACCGAAGAACAGAAGATGCTGGAATCTGATTGGCCAAGAGAACTGCTAATAGACTGAGTGAAAACGACCTGTAGCCGTTTCCCTCCAACGGTTATTTCGAAATTCGAAATAACCAGAAGCTCTCACAGCTCTCTATAAATAGAGCATTCAGAATCCACATTCAACAGAGAACTTTGAGCTAAAGCCGTTACGCTGACCAAACGTGTATAAAAGTTCTCCATCAAAAGCAAAGCAAATTCTTACACTACAAGCTTATTCATTTGTGTAAAAGTCTAGAGTGATTGATCCTCAATCATCTAAGGTGTTCTAGCAATTGTTGTTTAGGACAAATCTTAATCATTTCTAGGAATAGAAAGGAGAAGCTAAGTACTCGGTTTTAGTACTTAGTGAATTAGAATAGAAGTGAGTAGAGGTATAGAGGAAGGTACTCTTGTTATACTCAGCTTCTGACTTGTAAAGGGTTTTCAAGTCTCTACCTTTAAAGAGCTCAGTAGTGAATTGGAAATCTCGGAACGTGTTCCGGGGACAGGACGTAGGCTTAGAAGAAGTCGAACCTGGATAACTCCGTTGAGTGAAGTATTTCTAACCCTTAACTCCTTAATATATTGCTTGCTTAAAACAAACTAAAACTGACCAAGTAAAAGAGGTCAAGCTGAGTTGTGCGATACCAACAAGTTAGTTCAGGAATAGACTCTAAGTGTTATTTCCTGACCTAAGCAACGAAGCTGACCTAGTCACTAGTTGACTAAGCCAGTGTCTTGCTGATTGCTAAGTGCCGCTGTTACATAATCTTTTCTCAAAGGAAAGAAATCTGCCCTAATCATTTTAAAAAGGTAAAATAGTTCCTAACCCCCCCTTGGAACTATATTTGCAACCTTACAAGGGACCAACAAGTGGTATCAGAGCTTAAAAGCTCATTACTAAAGGTCTAACAACCTTGAGTTGATCCATACCATGGGTGAAAACAGCACTCGGTTTCTCCCTGGAAACCAGACAACTCAGATATTACCTGAGGGGCTGTCCATTACTAGGCCTCCCCTATTCTTCGGGTCAAACTATACCTTTTGAAAGAATAGGATGAAGAACTTCATTCAAGCTACAAACATGAGTGCCTGGCTATCTATAGTCCAAGGCCCGTTTGTACCTGTGAAAGTTGTTGCTGGCCAGTCAGTTGTCAAAGCTGAGATTGAATGGACAGAGGATGATCTCAAGAAGCTACAAAATCATGCTTCGGCTATAAATATGCTTCACTGTGCGCTGGATGCTGCAGAGTACAATAAAATATCAGGTTGTGAGTCAGCACAGGAGATCTGGAAGAAGCTGGAGGTGACCTACGAAGGAACCAACAAGGTGAAGGAGTCCAAGGTCAACCAGCAAATGAGATTGTATGAGCTGTTCGAAATGAACAATGATGAGGGGATTTCTGAGATGAATGCAAGATTCACTGTTAGACGAGGTGCCGCGGCCTAATCTCCCGGGCGGACCGGGGGGTGGACAACCTCATGGCGACGTAAGCGGTGATTGGCGCCGAAAGCAACCAATCGTGGAATCAAGCTGCTCGGCAGGACCGGAGCTCGGAGATATGGAAGAGTCGCCACCCACGAATGGGAAAATGAACACCGATCCCTTGCGGGAGACCGGTGTGGGTTCGGGAAACTTAGGTACGAGCCGAGAAGGCTAGCTCCTTTCTGGAGAAAGGCTACTATGCACCCCGACATCGCCCGGTTATGAACCACCGGCCTCCTACTCAGCATGTTAGGCGATAGCGGACTAATCGTATACTTCTTTAAGTTTAAAATTCATTTGAAACCTTTTCTTTCTCTTTTTAGAAGCCGTTTTGAGCATATATTATTGGAAAGCCACATTAGTAAAGAATCACCCATTTATATTATACATACACAGAGAAGGGGGAAGAAAGAAGTGGTTTACGACTTTATTTAACTGTCATGTTGTGTGTTTACTCTATGCTAACTCATTTCCCCAAAACGAGTTCCTTTACATGGTTCGCACCTTAATCGCTGTTGGAACGATTTAGGAGCGTTTTAAAACCCCGCTTGATGAAGTTCACCCGAATCGCCGTTGGAACGACTCGAGTGTTTGAAAACGTTAGGATAAAAACCTTTTAATAGGAAAACATGATTAATCATACAAGTCAATTTTATTTTGTACAAACCCTTTTAGAAAATGATTCAAAAACTCTATTATTCACAAAGAAAACGATTTTAATTACAATGTTCGCTTAATCCGCCTTTGGAACGGATTAAGGTTTTAAAACGTGATGTTTTGGAACCAATTTAGAAATATTAACAGAAATAACTCCATTTATTTACATTAGGAACCTATAAAAATTCATTAGTGTAAATGATTAAATTGAAAACTCTCTTTTTGTGATTTATTTTCCCCTCTTACTTAATGGACTCTTTACCTATTATGATTATAATAATAAACTCATTTAAACCAAGATTCACCCTCAAATAAAGCCCATTTGAAACCCGGGCCCATGGATGGGCCAAAGGAATAAAGAAAACAATTTAAGCATATATATATACATTTAAATCAAAAAGAGAATATGAGAATGAAAGTTAATAAAAAAGGAACTATATAATACATGTATGAAAATACTAGATATAATACATTTATACTTTAAAAATGTAAAAATAGTAAATAAATCTCATAAATAAGAAAATAATCCTTTATCCAAAATAGTTTCATATAATAATCAATAACATAACCCATATACCCCAAAACTACATATATACATAACTAATATAGTTTTAAAAAAAATAACATATACCAATATCTACTAATTATTTCCCAAAATGTCCAAGTAAATAACCTTTAAAATATGATCTAATATAACTCAAATGAATAAAAAAGAACATATATATACATATACTTATGTTTAAAAATTAAATAAAGAATGATATACAAACATCCTAAATAATTATATACACTAAATATCTAAAATAGTTTGAAAAACATACATTACATAACTATACATGTATATATTAAGGATTAAAAGCTTAAAAGTTAAGAAAAAGGGACTGAAATGGCATTTTTTACGTTTTGGCAGATTTACCGACGGAAAATCCGTCGGTAAACAGCAATTAGTAACAGAAATGGCAAATTACAGCAGCACTCCAATTATTTTCAGATTTATTCAAAAGCTTTAAATTAAATCTAATTCAACCGCCTTGGATTTCCGAACTACCAAAAATGGATCATAGTCAATAACGGAAGTTCCTAAAACGATGTTTTTTATTTTAAAACATTATTTGGAAATTTCTTTTAGATCCAAAAAAAGCTTATAATCTCAACGTTTTTCGATACCCGAACTACCTTTTTATCGGATCATGGTTCGT
Organism: Euphorbia lathyris; assembly: GCF_963576675.1. NCBI lineage: Eukaryota > Viridiplantae > Streptophyta > Magnoliopsida > Malpighiales > Euphorbiaceae > Euphorbia > Euphorbia lathyris. The sequence goes on from NC_088915.1 coordinate 28,023,171, forward strand.
ATTGGGATATCAAAACGAGGTTTTTTATTTTAAAACAAAACCGAATTTTATTCGACACGAAACGAAAATTAAATAAATACGCTAATTAAATAAAACGTGACAAGATAAATGAATAACTAAATAAATAAAAACTATAGCATAAAAATAAATCGAAGGAGAAGATAAATAAAATAAAATAAAAGAGTCTAGTCCTCGGATAATACCTTAAATTCGGTATCTGACAGTCGAAGCCGATTGATTCCGCGAGTCGCCTTCTTCCGTTTTTTATATTTTTTAGTAAAAATTTAACTTTTGGAAATTCGGAATTTTTGAGAAAAAAAATATTTTCCTCAAAAAAAATTCACTTTCTCTCTCTAAAAATGTTTAGAGTGAGAAAGGCTCCAAAATTCCCTCTCCCCTCCTTTCTCAAATGCATGGGGATCCGTGCCTTTTATAGACAAACGGGTCCCCGGACCAATGGGCGACGCCCGAGTAAAATCGGGCGTCGCCCAACATTGTTGGGCGGCCGCCCAACCTCGCGTTGGGCTGCCGCCCAACGATTGTTGGGCGGTCGCCCAACGCGAGGTTGGGCGCGCGCCCAACTGTCGTTGGGCGTCCGCCCGACGCGGTTGGGCGCTCGCCCAACGGCCGTCGGGGCGCGTCTCGCACCGTCGGGCGTGCATGCCCCGCGGCCGTCGAGCTCATGTTCCGCACCGTCGGGCGTCCACGTGTCGTGACCACCGGGCTTGCGTTCCGCACCGTCGGGCGCCTACGCGTTGTGACCGCCGAACGTGTGTTTCGCGCTGCCGGGCGCACACGCCCCGTGGTCGACGAGCGCGCGCCCCGCGTTGCCAAGCTCGTGCATTGCTCGGACGTCAAGCGCGTGCTATTCGTGGTTGGACGCGTGCGTCCGACGAGCGTCGAGCGCGCGCTTTGCGTCGTCGAGCGGGTGTCCGACTGTCGTCGAACGCGCGTCGGCTGCCGCTAAGCACTCGCACTACGCACATCACAACAGCGACCCATTGTAACTTATTTATTTTATTTTTTTCGAAACTTCCGGAATCAATCGCTTCAACCGTCTTATTTTCAGGGTTTCGTCACAGGTCCTCCGACTCGGTGTCTACAGTTGCCCCTACTTTTCTATTTTGACAGTGATGTGTGTGTTTTGAAAACGCTTTTTGCTAACGTAACACATGCAATGTAAAACATATAAAAGTAAAAGACACGTAAAGAGTAGGAGGGAGCATACCTGACCTTCACGCTGCACGTTCCGGTGTCGTTCTCCGATTCTTTCCATCCTCGCCTCTGAATCAGCCGTCGGTGGATGTTTTTCTCTCGGAATCTAACGTACGTTGACTATGGGTAAGAATGGCTTAAAAGCAACCTCGGTCGTGGATCGTAGGTAAGATGGCTAAAGAGCTACCTCGGTCGTGAACCGTAGGTAAGATGGCTAAAAAGCTACCTCGGTCGTGAACCGTAGGTAAGATGGCTAAAAAGCTACCTCGATCGTGAACCGTAGGTAAGATGGCTAAAAAGCTACCTCGGTCGTGAACCGTAGGTAAGATGGCTAAAAAGCTACCTCGGTCGTGAGCCGTAGGTAAGATGGCTAAAAAGCTACCTCGGTCGTGAGCCGTAGGTAAGATGGCTAAAAAGCTACCTCGGTCGTGAACCGTAGGTAAGATGGCTAAAAAGCTACCTCGGTCGTGAACCGTAGGTAAGATGGCTAAGAAGCTACCTCGGTCGTGAACCGTAGGTAAGATGGCTAAAGAGCTACCTCGGTCGTGAACCGTAGGTAAGATGGCTAAAGAGCTACCTCGGTCGTGAACTTTAGGTAAGATGGCTAAAAAGCTACCTCGGTCGTGAACCGTGGGTAAGATGGCTAAAAAGCTACCTCGGTCGTGAACCGTAGGTAAGATGGCTCAAGGGCAGAAAAGTTCTTTCTAACGATTCTGAATTCTTTTAAAACACCATTGTCTGGAGCTAGTGTCTCGGAGGTTTAATGGGAACATGTTTTGGTCTGGAATGATATAGACTAATGATTATTTTTCTGTTGACTATTGTCTGTATTTTGACTGGTGTCACTGTTCTGTAAAAATTGGCTGTTGTCTGGAGTTCATATCTTGACAGTATTGGCTACTGTCTGGGAGAAATGTAGGCTGAAACGGACTGCGAATCGGAGGTCTGTGCGCCTAGTAATTAATTATTTACTTTTTACCTTTATGTCAAATCGTACCTTTTTCACTATTTACGGGAATGCCATTCCCTCTTACTATATAAGGTGGTGGGGTTTCATTTCAACCCCACACCTTCTCTCCCTTCTTTCTCTCTCTAGACTTTGATTTTGGATTATTCTCGGGATGGATTTAGATGAATGGGATGGCACTAGAGGCATGGACGAGGTTTACGTAAACCTAGATAGAGTGGATCCCTTCCACGACCCTACAACGCATCTGAGCCGGACACGCTGCAACGAGGTAAGTAATTTCTCACTTTTATTTGATTCAAACTCTAGGCTTTAGCATTCCTATCCGAACATGATTTGCATGCTAACCTTTAAATTGCCTTAGAGGACTTTAGCTAGAAAACATGAATTTCTTCACTTACAAGTAACACTTGTTTATTTCTGTGTGAGAATGCGCGCTATATGCATGTGAATAGTGACACTACGAATTTATGCATGCTAACAGTAAAAATAACGTGAATAGTGCACGTGAATAGTGACAACTCAACTAATGCATGTGAATAGTGACAACTCAACTAATGCATGTGAATAGTGAGAACTTAACTAATGCATGTGAATAGTAAACTTAACTAATGCACGTGAATAGTAAAAACATGAATAGTGCACGTGAATAGTGAAAACTTAACTAATGCACGTGAATAGTGCACGTGAATAGTGAAAACTTAACTAATGCACATGAATAGTAAACTTAATCTATGCTCCTTGTCAATGCGGACGAGAGTGGATTAAAGAATTAACTAAACCTTACATGAGCGACCCTAAGGGAGAGACTTTTACAGAAAGTTGGCCCTAATTGACCAGATGTCTCTAGGTTAGATAATGAAAGAATGCCTAGTCTTAACGCGTCCTCATTGATTGCATGCTTTAGGAACTGTATTTAAATTTTCTTGTCTTGTTCTTTCTAGTTTATTGAGATTTCTGGGACCACCGCCGAGATTCACTCGTGGTATGCTAGGCTGGGCGCCGCGGCGAGAGCCCGCGTGCGCGAGTTGGGCTTCGAGCCTTTTATTGCAGCGTTGCCCCGCACCAACGGGGTATGCGACCGCTTTGGCTTACGCGCCTTATGTGAGCGGTGGGTTGACTCGACCCACACTTTCCACCTTTCTTTCGGGGAGATGACCATCTCGCCCAGAGATTTTTCACTGTTGACAGGACTACGAGGGAGCAGCAGTCCCCTTCCCTTTCATTTCGATATGATGCGACCACGGGTTGACCTCGCTAGGCTCGCTGCTTTGATTGGACCGGGAGTTCGTCCATGCGCCAAATCTACTCCGGCGAAGTTTATTTCCACCGCGAGATTTTTGTGAGACCGACGATACCAACTTGGCGGTTCGTAGCTTCTTGGTATATAGTCTGAGTGATACGATTTTCCGCACGAAGGGCGGGAAGGTACACGCGGGTCTCATTCAGGCACTCAGCGATCTGGATGCGGCGGTTTCCTATGATTGGGCGGGGGCAGGCTTAGCCTTTCTCTACAAGTTTTTGGATCTGACTTGCCGGAAGCGCAAGGATTTCGGTGGTTACACCTTCGCTTTGCTGGTACGCGACGCCTTTTTGACTTGCCCGTCTTATCTTCTTTGCGTCTTTCACACTCCTAATCCTTGTTTTTACCGCAGGTGTGGGCGTATGAGAGGCATATTCTTCCTAGCCGGTCTCGACCTCGACCGAGAGTACCGAGGCCGCCTTTCATGACCCGATGGAGAGATTTTGACTTGAGCACCGAGAGGAGTCGGATGGTGCCGCGGCTCCTAGATTGGATCGACTCGCTGACCCTCAGACAGGTAGATTTTGCCTAGTCGTGCGAGATTTTTGTTTGAGTCTTTCTAGCTTTCTCTTTGTGCATTTTTTTTAGATTAAGTTCAGGTGGGACGACCTCGACTTCGGTCCCGATTATACGTATGTATCTATGATCCAGGAGCAGCAGTGTGTGCCCACCGGCCCCTGCGTGCGGGCGTGGTATTTGGGGGACCGAGGCATCACCGGAGTTAGTGATGCACATTGGACACCGGGTGAGATCCCTGTCTCTATGTTTGCAGTGCGGACCATGCCCCTATCGATCGTTCGTCGGGACTTGTCTCGTCGGTTCGTTGGTAGAGCGGTGTGGGTTCACTCCGGGGGCCGCGAGCTTTACTTATCTACTCTGCTGAGCGCGAGGGATGCCCCGGCGGCAGCGATGGAGGTGGATCCGGTGGCAGATGTATTTTCGAGGGAGGCTGTTGCGGCAGTCTTTGGTCAGGAGGAGGTCCCGATAAGTGGTTCCGCCCCCTTCTCATTTTACCATTTCATTCATGAGACGTTTAGAGGTTTTTATTGTGTGTTTTTTGCAGGAGGGATCCTGGAGGAGTGCCCATTTATCCGATTTCTTTGACGGCACTCGAGCTCAGACGCCTGTGTGCGAGCAGCCCTACTATGTCGGCGAGTCCTCCAGCGCTGCCCGACCGAAGAGGTCTTCCCTAGGTGTGCCCCTACCAGACTACGGGAGAGACTTTGCCACGATTTGTTATGACGAGTTCGGGGCCGCTTATGCGGGATTCGAGGTGGCTCCTCCCATCATCTCCTCGAGGGTCCCATTTGATCCTTCAAATGCTTCGCTGACTACGAGGGAGACTTGCACGAATTACGTGGGGCTGTCTGGTTATCTCCGAGATCGCCTCAGCTTGCGCTGCACCGATCACCTGGTATGTATCATTATTTTACTTTAGTGTAGTGGAATGTATGCATGTATGTATGATTTATGTTCGTGCCTACGCTGCTTCTTATTTTTATCTGTTTTTCCTTTCTTTTGCTTTAGAGCGATCTGCATGCCCACGAGCGGAGGCAGAGCGAGTTGGTGCGGGAGGCCGACGCCCGGGTCGGTCAGGTGTATCAGGAGAGAAATGACCACTGGTCAGGGATGGTGCGACGGGAGACTGAGGGTCGCCTTGCCGTCGAGGAGAGGGCGCGCGATGAGTCGATCGGACGCCTCGCTGCCGAGGAGAGAGCACGGGTCGCCGATGAGAGAGCACGAGTTGCTGATGAGCGAGCGCGAGCTGCCGAGGAGGCACTATCTGCGGAGCGGGCATCACACTTGAGAGATTTTGAGGACTATTGGGATTTCCCTCCGTATTAGGCTCGTTATGTATTGCTTTGTAGCTTTCATTATTGCTTTGTAGCTTTTATTGGAGTTTCCCCGCTGTATAGCTGATGTATAGGGAGTGGGGTGGATAGTAGGTATGCTTTTTGTGAAACGTAGGATAGGAAATGTATAACTCGTGATTCATATTACCATGCATTCAGTAGATTATGATGATTCCAATCATTCTCGTCAAATATATTCATGCCTTTATTTATTCACAAACAACAGAAATACTTAGTCTCTTATACATTATTTTTGTAATTGCTCAAGTCATAACTATTGTTACCACGACCCGCCTTTCGGTTTTCGGATCCCGGCGATTTTTCTCCTCTCCTTTTATTATCCCGGAATTTTTAAATGAGTGCCCTTTCGGGTTTTCACCCATTGGGATTTCCCTCATTGTTGCATAGGTCGCCCTTTGCGGGTTTTCAACCTATCGGGAATTTTTCTTTCTTTTTCTTTTTTTTTTTTACGAAAAGTATTTCTTAAGCCTATCCAGGTTGGTAGGTTCGGAGAATTCCATGCCGTCCATTGTAGTTAACTCCATCGCTCCTTTGCTTAGTATCTTCTTCACGACGAATGGCCCTTCCCAGTTAGGCCTAAACTTCCCCCTTGGGTCGGTGTGCGTCACACGGATCTGTTTCAGCACTAAATCTCCTTCTTTGATAGGGCTGGTCTTGACTTTTTTATTGAAAGCCCGAGCCATTCTTCTCTGGTATAACTGTACATGGTAAAGCGCTTCCATCCTTTTTTCGTCAACTAGAGCCAACTGCTCACATCGCCTCTTCACCCATTCCGCCTCGGGAATTTCTGCCTCCACTGCGATTCTCAATGATCGCTTTTCGATCTCAATCGGCAAGACTGCTTCTGTTCCATACACCAAAGAGAATGGCGTTGCCCCAGTTGAGGTTCTAATTGTCGTGCGATAAGCCCACAACACGAGTGGGAGGTGCTCATGCCAATTCCGATGTGATTCCACCGTTTTTACGAGAATCCTCTTAAGGTTCTTATTAGCTGCTTCTACTGCTCCATTAGCCTGTGGACGGTATGGAGAAGACCTGTGATGTTCAATGCCATATTCTCGGAAAAGATTTCTTACTTCCCCCTGAAACTGGACCCCGTTATCCGTAATCATGTGATGAGGCACTCCAAACTTGGTGATCAAGTGTTTTTCAATGAACTTTCTCATCTGCTTGGACCCCAGTTTGCTAAACGACTCTGCTTCTACCCACTTGGTGAAGTAATCGATGGCGACAGCAATAAACTTATGTCCATTTGAAGCGTTAGGCCTTACTTCGCCGATGATGTCAATGCCCCAAGCAGCGAATGGCCAAATAGGTGCTAGCACATGTAGTTCTATGGGCGGAAGATGACTGCAATCGCCGTGGATTTGACAATCATGGCATTTCTTTGCATACTCATTACAATCTCTTTCCATGGTGAGCCAATAGAAGCCTTGCCTAATAATTTTCTTAGCTAGTACTGCTCCCCCCA